>NW_027611877.1:0-238962 GCF_964261635.1 Lissotriton helveticus
CGTTGTTGTTATGAGGTAACGTGGACGCAGTGCTGGTAGGAAAGGAAGAATATATTTTGTTCACTTTGGCCGAGAAGATAGCTGTTAGTCCTATGGCGGTCCCTGCTGTTGTTGTCCCTCCCTTGGGAGCAGCTGTGGCTCATGCTGTGATTACAAATGTGTTTACAGTAGAGTTTGTTGCTCTTGCCACTGCTGAACTATTGGTTGTTGTTACAGTTGTTGTCTGTGTCATCTTGGTTACTGTGGTCACTGCTGTGGTCTCGAATGTTGCTGCATCTTTGATTGGTGCATTTGTGAAAGCTGCTGCTGTGCTATGCTCATATTGTGGTGGTGTTGTGGTTTCTGCTGTAATCCCTGCTGTGAATGATGTAATGATGTTGATGCAAAGTGCCCAGTGACCAAACTGGTCAGGCACTAGGACCGGCCCGAGTGAGGGACGAGGGCGGGCGGAAAGGGAGGAGCTGGGGGACCAGGGAGTTAGTTAGCCGTTAGCCCTGTAAGAGGAAGGAGCTGAATAAAGAAGCTGGTGGGGGCACAGCTCGATCCCACTTTCAGGGGTGATAGTATCATTATACTTTTGAATAGTTGTTAATTTCTGATATGATTGATGGTATGGCCTCTTCTGCTTCTTCTGTAAAGATCAGGACATCGTCAGCGTATGCTGTGACTAGTTGTCTACCTGATTGAAAGCGAATACCCTTATTGTTATTGTTAGCTTTTAGGCGGTGCAGTAGGGGCTCAATAACTAGTAAGAATTAAAGAGTGGACAGTGGGCATTCTTGTCTTGTGACTTGTGAGAATCAAAATGGGTTGGATAAGCAGCTATTTATTCTGACTCTTGTAACTGGAGAAGCTTAAAGGGCCATTCTCATAAGGATAAAGTTCTCGCCTAGATTGATTTGCGTAAGGTCTCAAGAAGGAAGGTCCAAGAGACCTTGTCAAAACTTTTTTCCACATCACGTGCCATGGCCATGGCAGGTGACAACGCCGAGGGGGCTTTTTCGAGCGCGTGACAGAAGATGCAGATATTATCGGTGGCCAGTCTACCTTTCAGAAAACCTGTATAAGTTGGGTCAGTGAGTGTTTGGAGTATTTTGTCTAGCCTTTGTGCTAGGTTTTTGGGCATAGATCTTACAGTATATATTGTGATATCGGCTGTAGTTCTTAAAGTCTTGTGTGTCTTTCCCTTCCTTTGGTATTACCATTATTGTGGCTTCGTATGTAGAGCCAAATACAGTGCCCTTTGAGGCAAATGAGTGGAATAGGGAAGGGAGTGGTGAAGTAAGGTTTGAGGCAAATGTTTTGTAGAATGCTACCATGTACCCATCAGGGCCTGGGGCTTTGCCAGCAGGGAGAGATTTTTTTTGCCTGTATTTCTTTGGTAGGAATTGGAGCTTTAAAGTGGGCTCTCTCTGAGAGAGAAATGGTGAGGAGAGAGCAGGAGTCCAAGTATGTGGTACAGTCAAGTGGGTTGATGTGTTTTTCTGGTATGTAAAGGTCCAAATAGTAATTTGTGGAATATCTCTAGGATCTCTTTGTGGAAGGTCACTGCTGTGTTGTAGTTGTTACTCATGGCTGTGGTAACACATCTGTTTTTAGAGTACTTTAAATAGCTCGCAAGTGCTTTACCAGCTTTTTTCTGCATATCAGTTTCTCTGCTTTAGTCTATTCAACCCATTTCTGCGCAAGAGTGCTAAATATTTGGCTGTATTTGTATTGTACTTTGCACAGTTTGAGTATGGCTTAAGAACCCGCAGGAACCGCTGGCTGCTCCTCAGGATAGCTGCCATTTCAGCGGCAGCAAGTGTTCGGGGGGTGCTCCTTCCCGAGAGGGGGGAGGGGGTTGGAGGGGAGGGAGGTTCTGAGGGGGTAGCGGGGGGGGAGGTACCTTTGGGAAAAGCAACTCAGGAAGTGGAATTCTGGTATTATTTTAAGAGCATTTTACTTTTCGTTTCAGCCTTACAGAATGATAAGATTTATCTGATTTTTCTTCTTAAATGGTGCGCTTGAAATGTTTAGCATGGAATATTGCAGGTTTAAATAGCAAAAGGAAGAGAAGGCTGGTTCGGGAAGAATTAGCCTTATATGATCCAAATTTTGTTTTTTTGTCTGAGACGCATATAGCTTACAAAGACAGGAAGATACTTGATCAATTGGGCTATCATGTTATTGTTTGCTCCACTTTTAACGCTTCAATAAGAGGGGTCGCCATTCTCAAGGATAAACGCTTCAAGATAGAGATCTGCAGAACTGCTTGTAACAAGAATGGTAGATGGGCCATTGTGCAATTATTTATTGAAAAATGCAAATTTGTTTTCTGTGTGGTCTATGGATCAAACTTTGATGAAGCATATGTTTTTGATCAATTAAATATGGAACTGTTATAGTGGGAAGGGGAATTAGTTATTATGGGTGACTTCAACTGTATAATGAATTACCAGATCGACACTACCAGGCGCAACGCCTTCCAACGCATGCGTAGAGCCCGTGCTGCCATACTAGAGCTAGGCCGCATCCATAATATCAAGGATGTTTGGCGTAGTGCCTTCCCCAATGTGCCTGGTTATATATACTACTCTGCTCCCCATAAGCTCTGTTCACGGATTGATATGGTCTGGGCACCTGACAATCTGGTGAGCGATAGTACCTTAGAACTTCGCCCAAGAATTAATTCCGACCACAATCACATTTTATTTTCTTTTGTCACCAAACAAAATTGCACAATACCCCGAGCCTTTTCTTTTCCTAGACACCTGCTAACAAATACCCTATTTATCTCTCAGCTCAAACTGCACATTGTAAATTTTATCGAACTTAATCTTAATACTACTACCTTCCTTATGGTTTGGGACGCGTGTAAGGCAAGTATTCGGGGTTTTACGCAGCAATTTCTTTACCAACAAAATGCTGAGCGCCGCACAGAGACAAAACACTGGTTAATGATATCTTGGCTGTTGAATTGCAATTGGCTGATGCTCTTTACTCGTGCCCCGAAAATGTGATGTCACTGGGGTTACAACTAGGGTGCCTGAAAGCTAGATTAAAAACTATTTTCTGGGAAAAGAGTTGTATAAATTTACACAAATCACGTTTCTCTCAGTATGTGAGTGGGGACAAGGTCGGGAAACTGTTAGCCTACAAAATAGCGGATGAGAAAGCTAATACTTTGACTAAATTTATTAGCGGTCCTAACAACATGATTTATGATCAACCATCTCAAATTTTGGAGCAATTTACAATGTATTACGAAAAACTGTACACTCCCGAAACATATCCCACCTCGGCTGCCATTCAAAATTATCTAGACTATCTCATAAGAACACCTGATTTTCCTGAGCTGGAACAACTGTCTAATTATATCAGCCAACAGGAGATCAGACAGGCGATTTTTTCTTTACCATCTGGAAAAGCTTCCGGGGAAGACGTGATACCTGTTGAGATCTATAAAATTTACCTGGACGAATTGATCATGCTTTTCCAACAAGTTATTAACTAAATTGGTGACCATGGGAAAGCCCCTTGCTCATGGAATAGGGTAAAACTTGTGTTTTTTCTGAAAAAAGGGAAACCACCGGATAACTGTGGCTCTTACCACCCTATTTCGTTGGTTAACACCGATGCCAAAATTTTTGCCAAAGTGCTGGCCACTCGTCTTGCCCCGTATATACCAAAAATAGTCAGCCCGCATCAACATGGTTTTGTAATGGGCAGGGATACTACGGCACATATCAATATGGCAATAACCGCCTTTGATATTGCAGACAAGGAATCCACCCCACTCGGTATGATCCTGCTCAATGCAGAAAAAGCTTTTGACCGAGTGGGGTGGGAGTACCTTTGGCATGTGATGACTAACTTCGGTTTCAGTGGTAAATTTTTGAAATGGGCTCAATCTCTATATGACAGACCCACAGTTAAAATCAGCTACGCAGGCATGGCATCAATACCGTTTTCCATAGCTCGGGGCACCTGTCAGGGATGCCCCCTTTCACCTTTATTGTTTGCTTTATCAATGGAACCATTTCTTCATGCTTTACAGTCCCAACCCTGTATTCTTCCTTTTAAGTTTGGCCCCCATTTATTAAAAATTACAGCTTATGCAGACGACATAGCTATCTACGCAACCGACATTATAAAAGCCCTGAAGGGTATTACAGAGGAGGCTAATCGATTTGGAGATATCTCCGGGTATAAACTGAACCTGAATAAAACTCAAATCATCACGAATTATAAACCCCTATTGCCAACCAAAGGGATATGCCAGACTGCCACCTATCTAGAGATTCAAATCTCAGCCAAAATGAAGAACATAATTAAAATAAACTACGATGCCCTAGTTAAAACTACGGGTTTACTATTAAAAAAGTGGCACAAAATTCCCTTAAATATCATTGGTAGAATTAATCTGATTCGAATGATCATACTGCCTAAATTTTTATATTTATTTCGTTCTATCCCTCTGGCTCTTAACAACTGCTTTTTTAAAAAACTGGATGACATATTTAGCAGCTTTATATGGGGATATCGTAAAGCCTGTCGCTCGATGGTCTTGTTAAAAGGGTCCCCAGACGTGGGGGGGCTAAACTTTCCGGACTTTAAGCTATATTACTGGGCAACTTTCTTAGGACGTCTATGACGCCTAATTAACATGACCACTGCAGACAACCAATTTTATTTCTTTACCTTTATGTTAGACACAGATTCTAACATGTTTTTGTGGAGGGTTAACAACCCCAATTATTTTAAAAGGGTCAGGTTTAAGACCGCCAGGGATTTAGTTATAATATGGGGAAATATCTTGGATTTTTGCCATGCCTCTTTCTATCATCCTAAATTATTATTGTGGGGCAATCCGGGGCTCCCGGAAATTTTCAGTAATGGCGCAACAAACACTTGGTTAGCACACGGCATAAGGACACTTGGGGACCTCTATGGGGCACAAGGATTTTTAAGTTTTGATACATTAAAAACACTATACAAAGTAACTGACCCCATGAGATATAAATATATACAGATACACGATTTCCTCATCCGAAAGATGAAACTTTCTAGCATTTCGGATTCGGACATCTGGGATTGTGTGTATTCATATAAAAACAAGGGGTTAATTAGTGCTGGCTATAAGTGCTTCAGTACCTATAAAAGAAGTGATTGCAATAAACTCATGGAAAAATGGAGCAGAATGTTGGATAGTAATATTACTCCTGCAATGATTAACGCATCGTTGCGCAACATCCATAATGCTGTTTCTTCGTCTAGTTTAAGACTTCAACAATTCAGAACGACATGCATGCTTTATTATACTCCCGAAAGAGTATCTAAGTGGGCTGTGAACTCCTCATATAATGACCGGACTAAATGCCCCAAGTGTGCACTAGTAGCGGCGGATTTGGCACACATGTTGTTCTCGTGCCCTATATTAGCAGAATTCTGGGGAGCCGTGGATAAGATAATTAAACAAAAACTGACTTGCACTTTCCCGCTTACAGCTTCTTCAGTTTTACTCGATATAAACACCACTAACACCTTCCAAAAGGCTATAATTACTATTATGCTATCTGCGCTAAACTCACAATTGCCCGCGTCTGGATATCTCAAAATCCCTCCCTAATCATGGAATGGTGGTCTTTGCTTATCGAAATACACGGTATGGAATCCTCACTAGCTAGACTTAGGGGCACTAAATCACTAATGAGGTTTGATAAGATCTGGGGATCTTTAAGCATTTGACGGTTGTCTGTTTTCCCGGATCTAGCTCTCTTGTCTTATTCCCGGTCTCCTTTTCTTTCTTTTCTTTTTTTTTTCTGCCTATGTTTACCTGCAACATCACTTGTTATATATATCCACTGTGTATATTGTGTTGGAATTATTTTGATATTGTTATCTATGTAACCTTCATTCTGGTATCGCTGTTCTATCTTTGCTTAGTGTATGATTTTTCTTGCACTTTTTTCTATCTGAATTGCAATAAAAAAATAAAAAGAAAGAACCCGCAGAATGTCTAATGGATCTGTTTAAGGAGCTTATTTCAGCCTCAAGGGATACAAGGCATTCAAAGTCTTGTTTCTCCTAGCCGTAACTTATACTTAATTGAATTGTCATTCATGCTTCCACACTAGATGACCATTCCCTCTGGAAAGGCATTGTTATAAAAATTATCAAACTAGATAATGTTCCTTTGATTATGGGGGGAGACTTTAACCTTTAAAATTTGGAAGTTAGCATTTCGTACAGATAAGGAATTTACCTTTTATTCTTCTAACACACATTCCACTTTTCCTTAGGAATGACTACCTTCTTGCCTCACGGCATTTATGTCATATGATTACACATTCTGGTATTGAACCTATTACAATTTCTGACCATGCTTTAATTTTGGTTTCCTTGACCCTAAGGGGTCCATTGGATGTCGGGCGGTGGCACCCGTCCGTCCACCGCGGAGCGCCACGTGCCGCCATCAAAGTGCGCCCGACACCGCGGCGGTGACAGCCAATCCAGACACACCGCCGTGCGGAATGACGTCCGCCCCGCTCCACATATTAGGATGGCCAAAACAAGTCGAAGCACCGCAGCGGAGACCCCGCCTAACCTGAGCTGGCGGAAAATGAATAGCGGAGCGTGACAGACGAGACCCGGACCTGAACGCCATGAACCCAGCCCACCATATGCATCCGGTGATGTTCCTCCTCCAACACTACCGCCAGATGGGCCGCCGCGGATGCCGCCGCAGGTAAGAAACTACATGACCATACAAACACAACACGCAGGCATGCACAGGGTCCAAGCACCACACAGACACCCTGCCGGGGGTCACAACATATCCACAAGGACACACACACATCACCCACCTGACAACATGGCACCCCTCATCTTCTGGACACAAATCCTCCGTCGACTAGCAGCAACGTCCCGTTCCCGGTCACGTCACCGCCGCGGTCCACACATGCGCAATATGCAGAAGACAGGGCCACTCCAAGGCATGGGCAGGGCACAAACACCATAGGGACACACCACCCCAAATCACACTGCAACACACGCCACCAAGTCACAGGCCAGGTGCACATCCCGTGAGCTCCCATGCACACCAACAAGCACTGCAACAACAAGCACAATACACACTCACTGCACCACACAACACACAACCAGGTAGACAGACCCTGCAGCAGTGGCTGACAACAATAAAAAATCATCAGTGCCACACACACAGAAGGCATACAATCCTAGCCAGCACATACACACACACACAAACACACCCCCTGACTGTAGCCACAAACACAACACACACAAAGGGTTGCCACCAAAAGTGCATGCACAACAACAACACACAAACACCACAGGAGCACATACTGAACTCCAACACAAACATACATACCCTGTCAGCCATACTGGGGAAAGGCAAAGGGAACCCTCACACAACATGAGCACAGAACATGAGCATTCAGGGACAAAACACACACACCAAAACACATATCACACAACCCACACTGCCATATCAAAGCAAACACAGAGGCACACCAAACACCAATCAACAAACACCACATGACAACAGGGAATGCACATCAGGCAATGGCAGGGCCACATACATACAGCACTGCATGCACAACAAGCAGTGTGTGTAAAACAAGCACAAAAGCTGTCACAGACATGAATAACACAACCACATCACACACCCCACAAACATGCACAGCACAAATACCACAGGTACAATAGCCATCAGAGATTACACCATCATCAGGTACAGTATGGACAGAAGACCCTGTCACCCCTGTGTAAAAATATTAGGCCTGCCAAGAGCTTGGCAATGTTGAAGTGAGACATAGACCATGGTGCACAGCCAATCAAATGCCAACACCAAAAGTACTTAATTCAGCAATGACACCGACAAAACACACAACAGGTGTAACTGTCTTTATTCACATTTTGCTAAGATGTAGCAGTACAACACTAGTAGTCAACAGCAAGGCACATAATGATAACCAAAAGCAAGATACTATGCACAGTTCAAATACAAACAGGGAGGCCACTGTCCATTACACAGGTCAGACAGCAAGTACATGAGAGGCTGCACAGGGGACAGTACAGCACATCAGAGCAACAGGCCCAGAGTCCATGGCAGGGGAGAGTACAGCACATCAGAGAAACAGGCCCAGAGTCCATGGCAGGTCAGACAGCAAGTACATGAGAGGCTGCACAGGGGAGAGTACAGCACATCAGAGCAACAGGCCCAGAGTCCATGGCAGGTCAGACAGCAAGTACATGAGAGGCTGCACAGGGGAGAGTACAGCACAGCAGAGCAACAGGCCCAGAGTCCATGGCAGGGGAGAGTACAGCACAGCAGAGCAACAGGCCCAAAGTCCATGGCAGGGGAGAGTACAGCACAGCAGAGCAACAGGCCCAGAGTCCATGGCAGTGGAGAGTACAGCACAGCAGAGCAACAGGCCCAGAGTCCATGGCAGGTCAGACAGCAAGTACATGAGAGGCGGCACAGGGGAGAGTACAGCAGAGCAGAGCAACAGGCCCAGAATCCATGGCAGGGGAGAGTACAGCACAGCAGAGAAACAGGCCCAGAGTCCATGGCAGGGGAGAGTACAGCACAGCAGAGCAACAGGCCCAGAGTCCATGGCAGGGGAGAGTACAGCACAGCAGAGCAACAGGCCCAGAGTCCATGGCAGGGGAGAGTACAGCACAGCAGAGCAACAGGCCCAGAGTCCATGGCAGGTCAGGCAGCAAGTACATGAGAGGCTGCACAGGGGACAGTACAGCACATCAGAGCAACAGGCCCAGATTCCATGGCAGGTCAGACAGCAAGTACATGAGAGGCTGCACAGGGGAGAGTACAGCACATCAGAGCAACAGGCCCAGAGTCCATGGCAGGTCAGACAGCAAGTACATGAGAGACTGCACAGGGGAGAGTACAGCACATCAGAGCAACAGGCCCAGAGTCCATGGCAGGGGAGAGTACAGCACAGCAGAGCAACAGGTCCAGAGTCCATGGCAGAACAGACAGCAAGTACATGAGAGGCTGCACAGGGGACAGTACAGTACATCAGTGCAACAGGCCCAGAGTCCATGGCAGGTCAGACAGCAAGTACATGAGAGGCTGCACAGGGGACAGTACAGCACATCAGAGCAACAGGCCCAGAGTCCATGGTAGGGGAGAGTACAGCACAGCAGAGCAACAGGCCCAGAGTCCATGGCAGGTCAGACAGCAAGATACATGAGAGGCTGCACAGGGAAGAGTACAGCACATCAGAGCAACAGGCCTAGAGTCCATGGCAGGTCAGACAGCAAGTACATTAGAGGCTGCACAGGTGAGAGTACAGCACATCAGAGCAACAGGCCCAGAGTCCATGGCAGGTCAGACAGCAAGTACATGAGAGGCTGCACAGGGGACAGTGCAGCACAGCAGAGCAACAGGCCCAGAGTCCATGGCAGGGGAGAGTACAGCACAGCAGAGCAACAGGGCCAGCAACACACCCAGGTCGCAAACAATGGTCTTGACTAGCACACTTGTGTGAGGCACAGGCGCATGAGGGTGTTGACAACTTACTCCTGGCTGTCATACGGACTTGGACCTGGCTGTGTTTTGTGGAAAGCAGGCCCACTTGACTGGGATGACAGAGGCCCATGTGATGTGGTAATAACAGAGGGCCTGCAAGGTGGAGGGGTGTGTGGACCAGGTGGCACAATGGCACGTGGAGGTGGAGTCATGCACGACCCTGATACAGTGTGGGTGGGACAGGTTGGAGGGGTGCCCTTCCACTTTTTGGGAACATGCAATGGCTTCCCTGTCTTGGGGTTGATGGCAAGTGGTGGTGACACAACAGGCACACACACCAACTCTCCCACATCAGGGGCAGACACTGGCACTCCCTCTGGCGATGTGCTTGATCCTGCAGAACGCTTGGGCTGGCTACGCCTCTGGACCACCTTACCCTCTCTGGAAGGTGTACCCCCTACAGTGCCCACCTTCTCACTTCCCCCAGGGGTGGTGTCTACAGTGCCCTCCTGTCCCTTCTTGCCAGGGGTGGTCACAACACTGCCCTCCTTTGCCTTAATCACTGGCCTGGACACCACAGTGCCCTCCTTTGCCTTAATCACTGGTCTGGTCACTACACTGCCCTCCTTTGCCTTAATCAATGGCCTGGTCACAACATGGCTCTCCTCTGCCCCAATGACTGGGCTGGTCACAACAGGGCTCTCCTCTGCCTCAATGACTGGGCTGGTCACAACAGGGCTCTCCTCTGCCTCAATGACTGGGCTGGTCACAACAGGGCTCTCTTCCACCTGCCTCGAAGTACTTTGTTTTGGGGTTGATGTGGTGGGTGGTTGTGTCCCTGTGCTCTCCCCAGGTGTACCCATGACATGCCACACATCCTCTGTGGGCATAGGAGAGTCAATTTCTGGTGATGCCTCTGCAGCATGTGAGCCTGATGTCTGCCACAATGATCTTCTGGCCTTGCTCTTCTGTGACTTTCCCTTGTCTGTGCATATTGGGGGGTCCCTGCTCTTCTTTGGGGATGGAGTCTGTGGACGGGATTGTTTGGTTTGGGTCTGACGTGTGCTCCTAGTGTTGTATCGTTTAGGTGACGTAGGTGCCAAGTGGTCACTGTCATCTGATGTGGCCACTGAATGGGTGGTCGTCACAGGCACCTGAGCTGCAATGGGACCATGTGCCTGTTGGAGGGCTGACGTGACTGTGGCTGACAATGCCTGGACTGTACGGTGTAGCCCACCCACGTCAGAGTGTATGCCCTCCATGAACGCAATCGCCTGGCCTAATTTGTTCTCGTGGGCACTAAAGGCATTGAGCAGGGCAGTCTGGCCCACGCAAAGTTGGCGCAGGAGCTCTATGCACTCTGCACTGAGGGCAGCAGGGGGGACAGGTGCAGGGGCAGCGGTGCCATGTGTGAATGTCACTCGTCCCCTCTTAGTAACACGGATACGGCCAGCACCAGTGGTAGTGGATGGGAGGTTGGGCACTGGCCGCTGGGTGTCAGATGCTGCAGCAGACTCCCCATCCCCTGTGCCTGCTAACATGGATGCATCCCCGCTGGCATCAGATGAAGTGGCACTCTGTGTCTCAGCCACGGATTCCTCCTGCATACTCCTGTCACCCTCAGATGCGCTGGTGTGCTCAGTGTCACTTGCTTCCGCTGCCGCTGTCGTGCTGGTCTCGCCACCACTTGTTTCTGGATCATGTTCCGCCATGGTGTCTTGCGATTCTGCATTAGTGAGAGAATCAGGGTTGTGTAAGTGTCATCATCTGGTCACACGATTTCAGATCAATGCAGCACAGTAGAGGCTTAGAGCTACATGGTAACCACCACACCCTGCAATCACTGTGCAGCTACACACTATATAGACCACAACAGTGCCTGTCATGCAGACAAACTGCCAGGAGTGAGGCATGTCGATGCCACACAGCACTACACCCTGCCCGTTGATGGAGTGCCCCCACCCCACATTGAGCTGCCCCATCGACATGATGTGGCCACAACACTCATCACTACTGACAGCCCTACAGGGAACCAGAGGGGACCACACACACCTGTTTTGACTACACATGCCACAATGCCAACTAGGCCATAGCAAGCACCATGTGCTAATCTGGGTTCACATTGTCGTCTGATGTGTGGGCCTCAACCATCATGGTGCATGCAAAGTAGACAGACATGGTGTCACACTCATTAAGTGGACACTGCAGTTCGCCACAAAATGGACTCCCCACACCATCCCAATGAAGAGTGACCATGTGGCCACAATAAATCTGTCAAGGATTGAGAACTGCAGGCAGGAGCAGCACAGTGAGGCCATGGTGGGCCAATGCCTCATACAGGCACACATCACAGTCGCCACTCACATCACATATCACAGCATGGATACACACGCACATCACATGTGTCACCGCTGGCACAGGCCCTGTACACATGCATCCACTCCCAGACAAACTCTCCCTCCCCAGATACTCACCATCTCTGTCTTGCTGCTGATGCCCCTTCAGACGTGCATCCAGGTCTGGATTGGTCACAGCCAGTATGCGTCCCATCAGCGGAGTCATGGTGCGCCGTGCCAAACGCCCTGTGCGTGGTAGCATCCCCAAGGTCATCTCTGCCACTTGCTTAGCCAGCCGGCTGATGTCGTCCTACCTCTTGTGACAGTGTGTGCGTAGTCTGTTTGATACCCCCAGGGCTCGCACCTTTGCTGCTATGGCCCTCCACACGGTCTTACGTTGGTGTACCTTGAGCTGCAGGTATGAGAGTAAAGAAGGGCAAATGAACAGTTACACAATGTCAGATGTCAGCATCTATCAGTATAGCAGCCAGACACTGACTCAGGACTCACAGTAACCTCCCTCCCCCCAGAACTGGGGGTACCCTCACAAGCCCACTCTGCATGGCATAAACATTAGTGAATGAATGCACACATTGCGGTTCCTAGTCTCCATGATATTCACACAAATGCATGATGCCTCAACACAAATGCATCGACAGCAGTGTGTAAGTCAGAAATTGTACAGTGCACTGATGGGGGCATATCTACTATTCAGTGTGAAGCAACTGTAGCAGATAAGTAGGCTGATGTTCAACGTTTGGCTGTGCAACCACTGAACCTACTCTGTGGGTCACACTGACTCTGACTACAGGGGCACCCTGAAATGTCCTCACAAGCATTCACTGTCCTGGCATGTAAATGGCTAACAACCGTTGAGTCTGTATGTCTGACAATGTGACACACCCCACTCACACTTACGAGTACAGGCCTAGGAAAGAGTCACATTGCAACACACACACTCCCTTGACCTGGAGACAGCTTGTCTGTCAGTGTTTGTCATTATCCCACATCCCCAGGCATATACTGCAGCATCACGACTACACGTCTGACACCACCCTGCCCTACAGCTCCCTTCATGGTGACTTACCACAACATTGGGACCACCGAACAGCCGTGGGTACTGTGCCAGCACCTCGTCCACAAGGACCTCCAGCTCCTCACTCGTGAATGGACTGGCATGGATCTTCTCTGTCCTTGACATACCTGTGGATATGGCAGAGCTGTGGTGGAAGTGAGTTGTGAAGGGTCCCAGGCAGCAGGCTCTTGAGGCAGCAGCAGGAGATGGTCCCAGGCAGCAGGCTCTTGAGGCAGCAGCAGGAGATGGTCCCAGGCAGCAGGCTCTCGAGTTAGCAGCAGGACAGGGTCCCAGGCAGCAGGCTCTTGAGGCAGCAGCAGGAGATGGTCCCAGGCAGCAGGCTCTTGAGGCAGCAGCAGGACAGGGTCCCAGGCAGCAGGCTCTTGAGGCAGCAGCAGGACAGGGTCCCAGGCAGCAGGCTCTTGAGGCAGCAGCAGGAGATGGTCCCAGACAGCAGGCTCTTGAGGCAGGAGATGGTCCCAGGCAGCAGGCTCTGTGAGCAGTGGAAATGTGAGGCTCACTTCCACAGATTTATAGCCCCCTGGGGTCGGTTGGAAGCTTAAAAGCTGCTACAATTGGTTGGCTGGGTCTGCCTTATTCAAAAGCATCCAATGACCGCCTCCGCGGTAGCGGAGCACACCTTCCGCGATTTTCAAATCTGCATCATGCCACCGCGATCATCGCTGCCATTGGCTGTATGCAATGCTCCACGGCGGTGACGCACCGCGGGTGCCCGGGGTGCGCTACCGCGATGGTGCATCATTCAAAAGCATTCAATGACCGCCTCCGTGGTAGCGGAGCACACCTTCCGCGATTTTCAAATCTACATCATGCCACCGTGATCATCGCTGCCATTGGCTGTATGCAATGCTCCACGGCGGTGACGCACAGCGGGTGCCCGGGGTGCGCTACCGCGATGGTGCATCATTCAAAAGCATCCAATGACCGCCTCCGCGGTAGCGGAGCACACCTTCCGCGATTTTCAAATCTGCATCATGCCACCACAATCATCGCTGCCATTGGCTATATGCAATGCTCCACGGCGGTGACGCACCGCCGGGGCCAGGCGGTAGGTACCGCGACTCATGCGGCGGAGCATACCCACCGCCATATACACATGTCCATATGCCAATGGCTAGCTTGGCTGGGTAGATGGTGGTGCTGGGGTCACACCGCCAGGGCCAGGCAGTAGGTACCGCGACTCATGCGGTGGAGCATACCCACCGCCATATACACATATCCATATGCCAATGGCTACCGCACTTGTGAAGGGGGTGGTGCTGGGGTCACACCGCCGGGGCCAGGCGGTAGGTACCGCAACACATGCGGCGGAGCATACCCACCGCCATATACACATTTCCATATGCCAATGGCTAGCTTGGCTGGGTAGATGGTGGTGCTGGGGTCACACCGCCGGGGCCAGGCGGTAGGTACCGCGACTCATGCGGCAGAGCATACCCACCGCCATATACACATGTCCATATGCCAATGGCTACCGCACTTGTGAAGGGGTTGGTGCTGGGGTCACACCGCAGGGGCCAGGCGGTAGGTACAGCGACTCATGTGGCGGAGCATACCCACCGCCATATACACATGTCCATATGCCAATGGCTAGCTTGGCTGGGTAGATGGTGGTGCTGGGGTCACACTGCCGGGGCCAGGCGGTAGGTACCGCGACTCATGCGGCGGAGCATACCCACCGCCATATACACATGTCCATATGCCAATGGCTACCGCACTTGTGAAGGGGTTGGTGCTGGGGTCACACCGCAGGGGCCAGGCGGTAGGTACAGCGACTCATGTGGCGGAGCATACCCACCGCCATATACACATGTCCATATGCCAATGGCTAGCTTGGCTGGGTAGATGGTGGTGCTGGGGTCACACTGCCGGGGCCAGGCGGTAGGTACCGTGACTCATGCGGCGGAGCATACCCACCGCCATATACACATGTCCATTTGCCAATGGCTAGCTTGGCTGGGTAGATGGTGGTGCTGGGGTCACACCGCCGGGGCCAGGCGGTAGGTACCGCGACTCATGCGGCGGAGCATACCCACCGCCATATACACATGTCCATATGCCAATGGCTACCGCACTTGTGAAGGGGGTGGTGCTGGGGTCACACCGCTGGGGCGAGGCGGTAGGTACCGTGCCTCATGCGGCGGAGCATACCCACCGCCATATACACATGTCCATATGCCAATGGCTACCGCACTTGTGAAGGGGGTGGTGCTGGGGTCACACCACCGGGGCCAGGCGGTAGGTACCGCGACTCATGCGGCGGAGCATACCCACCGCCATATACATGTGCATATGCCAATGGCTACCGCACTTGTGAAGGGGGTGGTGCTGGGGTCACACCGCCGTGGCCAGGCGGCAGGTACCGCGGCTCATGCGGCGGAGCATACCCACCACCATCTACACATGTCCATATGCCAATGGCAAGCTTGGCTGTGTAGATGGTGGTGCTGGGGTCACACCGCCGGGGCCAGGCGGTAGGTACCGCGACTCATGCGGCGGAGCATACCCACCGCCATATACACATGTCCATATGCCAATGGCTAGCTTGGCTGGGTAGATGGTGGTGCTGGGGTCACACCGCCGGGGCCAGGCGGTAGGTACCGCGACTCATGCGGCGGAGCATACCCACCGCCATATACACATGTCCATATGCCAATGGCTAGCTTGGCTGGGTAGATGGTGATGCTGGGGTCACACCGCCGGGGCCAGGCGGTAGGTACCGCGATTCCCGTTACTTAAAATTGCTCTGTCCGTCGTGGACACTGTATCAGTACCCAGCAGCAACATGGTGCACGGCACTGCCTTGTACACACAATGCCCTTCTTCCATGTCAATCCCACACCTTGGTATGTGGTCCCTGCCATGTTATTTGTGCATTTGTTGATTGATGATGCTTGACACTCTCGAGATGGTAACAATGATGTTCATGTTATCAATGTGATGTGTGTCATTGCTGACCTTGACAAGGCTTGTGTCACTGTATACTCATGCACACAACAGACATTTTTCATGCTGCTGTGATGTATGTGTGGACGGATGTATGCAGGCTTCACATAATACATTGAGTTGTGACAGGCACAGCAGATGGTCATGGAAAAGTCATGTTTCTGCAAACACATTTGCGTATGTACCACCAACTGGCAGGCACATGTGACATGTGTTGTTCTGCTTGTGTGCATTCACATTGACCAATGTGTCTGTGGCACTTCGGTATGGTTAGTGGAGATGTGTGCCCACTGTGTGTATCATGGGGACACACATGTGAGCTGATGTGCAATACAGCTCTCAGGCAGTGTTTGTTTTAACATTACATAGTTGTTGGCATGTGCTGTGGACATCTCATGATGGTTGACGGTGACTTTTTCTATGTCATCTTTGCAACTAGGAGAAGGCCAAATCTCCTACATCACCTGACAGTGCTGGAGGACATGGAGAATGTTGCAATCATTCGCAAATTCCGCCTGGATAGACCAACACTGAAAGTCATTTGTGATCTTCTGGAGCCCCACCTGCAGCCTCGACGTCACTATCCGACTGCTTTCACACCCACATACAAGGTGATGGCAGCCCTTCACTTTTTCGCAACTGGTTCCTTCCAGGAGACCGTGGCTAGCGCTGGAGGGATTTCGCAGCCCATGTTCAGCCAGGTGCTGAGGGATGTCCTTGCAGCCATGATGATATATAGGAATCGCTACATCCATTTTCCGAGGGGAGCAGAATTGGCCGGTGTGAAGGGTGACTTCTATCCCCTTGGGGGTATCCCACATTTTGTAGGTGCCATCGATTGCACGCATGTAGGTCTGGTGGCTCCACAGGCAACAGAGCACTTATATAGGAACAGAAAACACTTCCATTCAATCAATGTTCAGGTGGTTTGCCTTGCAGACATGACCATTTCACATGTGTGTGCAAAATTTCCAGGCTCTGCACATGACTCGTACGTCATGAGGAACAGCATTGTGCCCCGACTGATGGAAAATCTGCATCCCGAGCGTGCTTGGATTGTGGGTGAGTATGCCTACAGATTTGCGTGCTGTGTGTTACGTGATGCACTCTGGCTGTGCAACATTGCAATGTGTGTTTGTCATTCACAGGTGACTCGGCATATCCCAGTAGACCATGGCTGTTGAGCCCGCTGAGGAATCCACAGAGCCCAGCTGACCACCGCTACAATGAGGCCCATGGCAGGACCCGACGTGTGATTGAGCGGACATTTGGCCTGCTGAAGTCAAGATTCCGCTGCCTTGACAGGACAGGAGGTGCACTGTCATACTCGCCTGGGAAGGTGTGCCAGATCGTTGTGGCATGCTGTATGCTGCACAACCTGGCCATCCACAAGGGGTTCCCCCTGCTCCTGGACGATGATGAGGAACCAAGACCTGCACCTGCTGTAGGACCTGCGTCCAGTGATGAGGACAGTGGAGAGGATGAAGGAGTAGACCTGCGGCAGCAGCTCATTGAACACTACTTCACTTGAAGGTGGGTGACGAGGTACAACGTGTAAATTGTCTGGTGTGGTTGCTGTTGTTGTGCAGGGCTATGCGCGGATGTAACAGACAGGCACACGTTCAGTCACCTGTGTGTGGTTGAAGTGACATTGACGTTCCATATGTGAACATATGCAGGACCCTATTGGTTCACACCTGCAGCCCATTGTCTAGTATGCCTGTAGTGTCATGTGTATGTTTTGTGTAGTGTTCTGCCTGTGATGCCACTATGTGACCAGTGACTTTTGTTCTGTTGTGTCTCCCTAGGTGCTACAGACGATTCCTGCACTACATACTGTACATCATTTGGACACATCATGGACATTGTCAACATTGTAAATATTGCACTAAAACGATACGGCACAAAATCTGGTGCATTAGGTATTTTATTTTGACAATGTACATGTGATTTGTGCGGGAATATTTACATGGCAGTGGGGAATGAGCAGTAAGTAGACAGTCCTGTTCAATGAGATGCAAGCGTAGAGTCCACATGAATGTGGTGACCCAGTCCAACAGACAGGTGCCAATGCCAAGGAAATGTGGGTAAAGACAGTCCAAACAGTCAATGCAGTAGGGAAGAGGGTTGTCATCACAGCTGGCTCCGTGACTGGCGTGTGGCAGGTTCTTTGCCTCCGGAGAATCCCAGGCTCTTCTTTGGATGCCCCCCTAGATCTTTTTTGTGGTGGGGGTCCTGCTGATTGGCCAGCGGCGTGAGCGGACTCGTCCCTCTCTGTTGGCGCAGGAGAGGATGGTGCACTGTCATCCTGCGGCACAACAGGAGGGGACGGTGGTGGTTGTTGGGACACAGGCCTGTCCCTCTGCAAAGCCACTTGCTGGCCCATGAGGTCCACCATCTGTCCAAGGCGGTTGTCTATGGACCTCATCAGCAGGATGAGCTCCCCTAAAAGTTCATCCGACCGGCCACTTTGTTCCTGGACCTCTTGGTATGCCTCCACTACTCTGGTGAAGTGGTCCAGGGATGGTGTCCACTCCTCCCGAGGCCTGGTGGTGACCCTGGCCCTCCCACCTGCTCTGCTGCCACAGACCTCATGCCTCGCCACTGTGGGTCCACGCACTCTCTTCCTGCCCTCCACAGTTGTTGGTGTGGGCTGATCATCCCCTGGGACAGGGAGGGTGCTGCAGGTGGTACTGGTGGTACTGGTGGTACTGGTGGTACTGGTGGTACTAGTGGTACTGGTGGTGGCGGTGGTGACGGTGGTGGCTGCGTTGGAGGCAGAGGCCGTGACAGCAGGGGTCTGCTGCACTGTTGTTGCAGCAGACGCGGTGGTGGTGATGTTGCTTGTATCTAAAGAAAAATCCAGCCATCACTTTAACTCTAATACGTCTTATCGACTCCTTGCCAATCATCTATGTATTAAAACAAATAAGTGTCAAATGCAAGCTGTTAGACCTACCAGCCTTCGGGTGGTCTTCCTCCACACTTTCTGCCTGCTTGCCTCTGCTTTTTGCTGATTCGTTTTGTTTGCCATAGGACTCTGAGCACTTTACTACTGCTTACCCGTGCTAAAGTGCATGTGCTTTACCCTAAACATGGCAACATTGATGTATACACAATTGGCATGTTTAATTCACTTCTAAGTCCCTTGTAAAGTGGTATACAATATACCCAGGGGCTCTAAATTAAATGTTAGTCATGTGCCTCTAGCACTGATTGTGCCACCCACACCAGTAGCCCTGTAAACATGTCTCAAGCCTGCCACTTCAGAGCTTGTGTGGTCAGCTCTACTGCCACTTTGACGTGGCAATTAAAACCCTTTCCCAAGCTCTCCTTCTATTACACATAAGTTACCCCTAATATCTGGCCTAGGTAGCCCATAGGACAGGGTGCTGTGTAAGTAAAAGGTAGGACATGTACTTTTAGGTTTTGCATGCTCTGGTAATGAAAAACACCTCAATTTGTTTTTCACTACTATGAGGCCAATCCTTTGAGAGGTTATCATTGGTAATTCCTTAATACACTTATTAGCTGTAATTCCTGATTGCAAAGGAGTGGTTCTATCATGTTTTATGTTTGTGGAATGGTAATGATAAATCCTCTTTACTGGTAAAGTTAAATTTAACATTACTGTTTTTGAAATGACACTTTTAGAAAGTGGACATTTCTCTTCATTTACAGTTCTGTGTGCTTGCTGCCTGTCTCCAATTCACATCTGGGGTGCCGAAAGGTTCACTTTGTGCATTTTCGTTAGACAGCCTCAAACTCAGGAAGGTTAGGTGTATCTGAGTACTCATTAACAGTCTAATGGCTCTTCCTAGGCAGGAAGGGAGCGACAGGCCGACACCTACACCTGGATAGGCAGCACCCTGTTCCCACACAGAGGGCTGATTACCTCCTGCTGATAGTCTGGAGCCAGGGCTGGGAAGAAAGGGCTTATGTGCACTTCAAAGACCCTTCTTTGAAGTCACCTATATTTCAAAGGCACAACTGGGTCTCTGACCCCACTAATCAGAAACTTCTGGACCTACAACTGAACTCAAGGACTGACCTGGACTGCTTGTTTTTCCACTGTGCTGCCCTGCTGTCTTCTGCTCTCTGACTCTGCTGAGGGAGAGCTGGACCGAAGTGATCTTCAAGGGCTTGTTGGCTTGCCTCTGTTGCTTGAGACTCAGGGATATCAAAGTATCTACACCTGCTCTTGTGCTTGGTTCACTGGAAGCTGATCCAGATACTTGCACTAGAGAAGGGGTGGCTCCTCCGTAATGGCAGAGGAGCGTCGCCCCACTCGTCAGTCCCAGAAAAATAAAATGATAATAAAACATCATTTTATTTTTCTGTGACTGCCTTAGGCATGTGTGTAGGGTGGGGCAGTCCTGGGAGGAGTGGTGGGCACTTAGAAGTGAGCATGTAAGTTTGGCCATCCTTCCTAGTCCGGCCAAACAGACATCCGCTCTTCTATTTCTCCAACCCAACTGTTTTTACAGCCGGGTTGGAGAAATGCTGCAGGCTACAAGACAGTGTCTTAGTGGCAGAGCAGGCTGCTCAGACCAATCCTTGCACTGCTCTCATAGAATGAGAGCATTGTCTGGATTGGCTCTTCCCAGAAACTGCTGGGAGAGCACCAAGGTGGCTGTCGGAGTTGGAGACAGCAGTGATAGGTAAGTTAAAAAAAATATATATTTTCTCATCCCTCGCCCCTGCTTACCTGCCCACCAGTGCTTCCATCCGTCCCCACCCCCCACCTTTGTGTTGTGGTAACTGCCACTGGAAATCTACACTTCTCCAGTCTGCGTGTAGGAGCACCAGCGCATCAACCCTGTTGGGGACTAGAATTGGCACATCACACTCAGACATGCCACATTGCATCCAAAACCACCGCTTCAGAACCAAGGCATTGCCGTCACGATGTGGAGAAGATCAATGCATCGCCCCTCTAGCATGGATTAACCCGGTGCATCATCTTCGGAACTGTTGCACTCAGAACCTGCACTTTGCTCAACAAACCTGACGCATCACCACCACTTTGTAAAGAAAATCAATGCATCACCTTGAGTGCAGGGTCAACATCGAAGCATCACTTGTCTGCACACCCGCATCTTGCTGTTGCAACCCAGGAATAAGGTGCTTTGTTCACCAGGCCTGCATGGCTCTTGTCCCTGGCCCATGCTCCATCGCGGTTGGCTTAAACTGTTAATTTAGTTCCTGTCCAGAGCAACCAGATTACCCCCATAGGTGCTGTTAGAAATGGGGGCTCTAGTTGGAAAAGGTATGCACCTTGCCCAAGTAGGGACCATTGCTTCTAGTCAGGATAAGGGAGAAACACACTCTAGATTACCCCTACTCACCCCTTGGTAGCTTGGCATGAGCAGACAGGCTTATTCCAAAGGCAATGTGTAAAGTATTTGCACCTAATGCACAGTAACACAGTGAAAACACCACAGAAGTGACACCACACCAGTTTAGAAAAATAAGTGATAGTTTATGTAAATTGCGACAAGACTAAAAATGATAAATATCACTCTTTTAAAAGGAACTGTCAGTGCAAAGAGGGGGCTCTTTCATGGAAGAGAGAGCACAAGACTACTCACTCTGATTGCTATGCGGTCCCTTGGCCGGTTCATGTGGCCCCACAACTCCCATGGCAGCTCCTCCTGGCTGCGCCACAGGAGCTCCTCTAGTTCACTGGAGCCGGGCCCTGGATTGGGCTATGGAAGCAGATGCATGTTTCTAGCCTCTCACTCTGCTCAAACACCAGGCAACGGCTGCGCGTCTGACAGCCCTTGATCCCAGGTGCTTCAGGCGGTGCTCTGGCTGGGTGCATGGCTGCCGACTCTCACAGTGGCAACATCAAGAATGTCATACATTCTCCACAGCTCTGGGGAAAGCAGGGCAGGGCTGGGCTGCCTCCTCAGCCTGCACAATGGTTGTTTCTGCAACAACAGGATGCCCGCAGGTTTTTCCAGGTGCTGGGCTCCCTCTTCAGCTCTACATGGCAATTGCTCTGGCAACACTGGGACGTCCTTAGGGTTCCTTCTTCTCAATCCAGGCACGGACCATGCTTGCGGTGGTCACCAAGCAACTCTGGGGAAGCCCGCTTGGAATTTCCATAGCTCGGCACAGCCCACGCCGACAAGTTGCTTTTAAAATGGCACACGCTGATGCCACGGCTCAACTTCTAGCACCACACATGCAGGTGCATTGGCTCCGCTCCTAACATGGCACACACTTTCTCAGTGCCTCGGGTCCTGTGGTGGGAAGGGGGAGAGCAGTCCTGGGAATTCCTCAAGTTGAGCATGGAGAATAATTTGTTGTCCCAGAGTCTTCCACAACAGGAGGCTAGCACACACAAGCCCTTGGAGATCTTCTCAAGCAGGATCCACAGCAGGGTAAAAAGAGTTAATACTTTTCCTGTACCCACAGACAGAAACACCAAATACAGGCCAACCCACCACTCATAGAACAGAAATGGTAGCGCTCCTCACACAGCTCTTCAACTTTTCGTCTTGGCAGGGTCCTCTTGTTGTGTTAGCAATAAAGAGGGACAACCAAGGACAATGTTTACCGGGGTCCAGTGTACGTGTCCTACAAGTGGATAACAAGAATGTATACAAAGTTCCCCAAAGGATGAATTAAATTACTCTCTCAGGAAGAATGGATAGTGTGTCAGGGAATCAATGAAACCCTTTGACGGAATTAAGGATGCCTCACACAATTACAAGGTTGGACAGCGGTTGCCATCCTCCCTCATGATTGTATCGTGTCATCATTGGCCTCCTGCTCCAGCGGCGGGCTGGCGGTGCAATGCCTGCCGGGTAGCACGTGGTGCTACTCTTTGGTGGAGTTCTTTTATTCCTGGCCAATAGATGTATGTGTGTGAGGGACCTAAAAAGTGCAAGAGTGAGCGTAAGTGAAAGTTTAAAATAGGTCAGTAGAGTCCATTGAGAACACTTTAATGAGATGGCTCACTGCCTAGTTAAAAAGGTAAAGGGAGGGGTAGCGAGGCACAAAGGAGTAAGGTAAATTGCCCTCGTTCAACCCTCACCTCAGGTGCGGTCAACATGTTTCTTGCCATGAAGGCAATTCGTCAGGACCTATAGATGCTCATCAGCATGTGGGAAATATCAACCTGGTTGGAAGAAATTTCTAATACAACCTGTATGTCAATGCAGGCGGAGATCCTGCAGGAATTCCCACCCTAGATGTTAGGAGAGAAATAGGTATAGTCAAACCTAAAAGCATTTAGTGGGAACTGTACATGTAGAAACATACTGTGGTACATCAACATGATTCCAGAGGTGTACATGCATAATTCAGTGGCGTGCACACACATGTACTGGTGACTTCGTGAATGAGAGAGAGGGTAAGAATTAATTAAAAGCAGGGTGATGTACACTGTAATACATCACTGACACGAAAATATCTGTTCGAGATATAACGACTATTACACTCCATGTAATATTATCCATTCAATTTGGTAGCCTATGGTAGTGTATTACTTAGAAACAGTTAGTGCACTGAGTATCAAAGAATCAAAATCGAGCCACAAGACGCTAAACCGGGAAAACTAAGTGCCGAGTGCACCTTAGTGGGGGAGACGATCGAAATTTCCTTACCCGTCAGCCCTGGTGGAGGGGCCCCACGGTCTGTACCTGGGGAGCCTGAGCAGGAAGGCGTTTCCTAATGGGGAAAGTGAACACGGTGTATTTCGCTGACCGTGAGCAATGGCATCTCTGTGGAAAGGATCCGACACGGACACCAATTGCTGTGCATGAATTAAAACAACCCCTGGCGGTGCCCGAGTCCCCATCTTACCTAGATTGCTCGGGTCGCTACACTTGTAGGCACCTACCCTTCCCCCGACGGCGAGATCGCAGGACAGCCGGTGGATCGGTTTGTCACTGCCGGGTTTAAGAACAGATAGCCGCGAGGGTTGGGGGTGGGGGCGTGCACGGGATGCGTTGCTAAGCAATTCAGGCGCGCGTCGTGAGGAAAGTGAAAACGGGCAGGAAGCGCTCCTAAAGAGCGTCTAGAGTGGAGCGCCATCTTAGAGTGGTGACTTTACATTTGCGAGAATGCAGTACCTATTAGGGATGGGGTGTACTTGGGATCCCCAATTGGTATGGGCGATTAGATCCTTAGTAGGTGGACACACTGAGCCTATTCTATCTGGCCAGCATATTCCAAGGAATAGAGTCATTGAGCCCCTGGTTATCTGCCTGAAGGCGGTGCACCCACCGCTGTTCCATCCTATATAATGCCTTTTGGTTGATAGAGGGATGACATTCAATGACAGTCCATTGTATCTGTTGGGCCAAATGGTCTTGTTGTTTGCAATGTTCATACAACCTTGTGTGAGTCTTCTTACAGCGGATGTTACTATTGTGCTCCATGATGCGTAGTTTTACGGCACGCATCGTCATCCCGATGTAGATTAGATTACAAGGACACATAAGCAGATAGATGCATTTTGCACTATTACAGTTAGTATGTTTGTTGCGGTGCCACACGAAATTATTGGGGAGTTGTAGAGTTGTGCCCTGGATAGTCTGGGGGCAGACCACACAAGACCCACAGCGGTGGTGGCCCGTGACTGGGGGCAGATCCCATAAGGTCTTCAACGGACGTGTACTGGACTTTTTGGGGCGAGTGTGAATAAGAGTGTCTTTAAGATTGGCTGTCCTTTTGAAGGCGAAGCGAGGACGTGGTATATCCAGACCCGCCGTATTTAGGATCCCCCAATGGGAGTTCACCGTCTTCTTTATGAACGTGGAGTTCCTTGTGTAAGCTGTAACACACGTAATCAAGTCCTCCTTTTCCTTGGGGTGAGTTTCCAACAGTGAGTCTCTGTTGTTGTTGAGCGCCCTCTTAGTTGATTTTTTAATGAGTTGTGTCGGGTACCCCCTGTCCTGGAGCTTATGCTGAAGAATCCTCGCCTCTTGTTTATAGTCACCAGTGGACGTGCAATTTCTGCGTAGTCGCAAAAATTGCCCGAATGGCAGATTGTCCCTCAAAGATCTGGTGTGGTGGCTGTTGTATAGCAGAAGGCTGTTCCGGTCAGTCTCTTTTTTGAAGAGCGTGGTGGAGATTTCTGTAGGATCCAGCTTAATAGTCAGGTCTAGAAATGGCACAGACCTCTCAGAAATAGTGCCTGTAAACTTTAGAAAGGGGTCTTGTTGATTGATCCATATCCATATGCAAAAGGCCTCACAGGCAGTCCGGTCACCTTTCCAGAATATTAAAATGTCGTCAATGTAACGACGCCACAAGGTGAGGTGTTCACGAAACGGATTCTGTTCAGGTGGGTAAATGTGGTTCTTCTCAAAGGTCGCCATATAGATACACGCCAGGCTCGGCGCGAAGGTAGAACCCATAGATGTCCCGCAGATCTGATGGTAGAGTTGAGACTCATACCTGAAAAAGTTCTCTGTGAGGGCTATATGGGCTAGTTCCATGATGAAGGTTATGGGGGTAGGGGAGGACCATTCCTCCAAACTCAAGGTGGACTCCACGGCTTCTAGCGTAGCCTGTTGCGGAATATTAGTATAAAGGGCCTCTACGTCTAACGTGAGGAGGAGGTCAACATCTTCTCTGCCATCTACTTCCTCAATGAGGCGAAGGATGTCTCTGGTATCCTGTAGGTAAGAGGGGATTTGTTTCACCAGGGGCTGCAGAAAAGCATCACAAAATTGAGATAGGGGCTCTAGGAGTGACCCAATTCCGGAGACTATGGGTCTTCCCGGGACAGGGGTGATCCCCTTGTGAATTTTGGGGAGAGTGTAGAAATAAGGCGTGATGGGTTCCGTAGTAGTCAGGAAGTCAGCCTCATTCTTGGTGATCCATCCGTTCGTTTCTCCCTCGAGCGCAAGGCTCATGATGGTCGTTTAGTTGGATCCTCAGTGAGGGGTCGATAGTGCTTGGTGTTAGACAGTTGGCGTCTGCATTCATGGTCGTACTCCTCGTAGTCTTGGATGACTGTTGCATCCCCCTTGTCTGCCTGCTTGATGACGATAGATTCATCCTTCCCTAGATCGATGGATGCTTGTCTTTCTGTGGAAGTGAGGTTATGGAACTGTTTGACGTATGGTTTATTCTGAAGAGTAGTCAAGACAGCTCGTTCAAAAGTAAGGACCTCCGGGGGGACCATCCCATCAGTAGGGGTGAAGGTGGATGGTCTTCTCAGTCCAGTGTCGTCACTCGGGGGGTCAGGTTTGTTGTCAAAGAACGCACGGAGGCGTACTTTCCGAAATAATTGTTTGATCTCGATCATCTCCTGAAAGCTGTCTGGGGTCGGGGTCGGGACGAACCCGAGTCCCTTTTCCAAAACGCTAATCTCCCCAGGGGACAGGGTTCTTTTGGAGAGGTTGACAATCAGGCTCTTCTCCCCCTGGATGTGATGCTCCGGGTTTCCATTGTGACTTGTGGTGTCAGTGGATCTTGCCACTGTACTCCTTTCTGTCCTCCTCGCTTTCGCCCTCTTCCTCTGCCCCAGCCTCTGCCTTGAAAAGGTGGCGGATTTGGAGGGTAAAACTGTGGAGGGCCTTGCGGGAAGAATGGATACTGCCATGGTGGTGTCATATGTGGGGGACCCATAAAGGTTGGGCCAGGTTGGAAGCCTTGTTGCCAATTGGAGCGTTGATGGGTCCGCGTCTTCCTTCCTGGGTGACCCCCACTCGAATCACTGCCTGTGGAGCCATGGTTACTGTTAGTATCCGAATTCTCATCTGAGGAATAGTTGGTCCTTTTCCCTTTGAAGCCATCCTTTAAGTAGGGGTATACCTTCTCTTTCTCGAATTTAGTGATGTCTTTTTGCAATTTAGTCGTTTTTTGTTTGAGGAGAAAGTCATGGTGGTCCGACATCTCCTGATTGATCTCAGCCAATTTGCTGGTGAAGGCAGCTTTATTATTCTTATTGGTAGCGCTTTTCATTGAGGCTTCTATAGCTGAGATTTTATCTTGTAGGGCATCAGACAGACGCTTTGCTGTTTGTGAGATGAGGAAGAGCAAGTCCCTGGTGCATTTCCAGGACACCTGGCACCAGTCGACTTTAAATTGTTTGTCCTCCAAGAAAAGTCTCGGGATGAGATTGACAATAAGGCCTTGTGGAGCTATATTGCTTCTTAAGTATTCTGTCATCATCCTGCCATGGATCGTGATTCTTATGAGTTCTTTTTTCATTTCGGTTAGTATTGTCCAATCGTCATTGGATGTGCCAGATGTAGCGGCAATCGGATCAGTCAGCAGAGGTGGTGCAGCTCTCAGTGCTTCTGCTATCGCATCCTCATCAAAACTCAGTCCAGGTACATCCTCCATGGTGGTGATGGAGGACAGGGGGGAAGGAGGGATAGGGGGGATATGCTGGCCAGGGAAGCGTAAGCTCTGATTCTCAGATAATCAGGATACTGATTAGGGTTGGGCCAACTAGTGAGTATTTTGTCACCGTTGGTAACCTGTACGTCCCGTGGGATGAACCCACGCACGGAAGTGTTAGCAATAAAGAGGGACAACCAAGGACAATGTTTACCGGGGTCCAGTGTACGTGTCCTACAAGTGGATAACAAGAATGTATACAAAGTTCCCCAAAGGATGAGTTAAATTACTCTCTCAGGAAGAATGGATAGTGTGTCAGGGAATCAATGAAACCCTTTGACGGAATTAAGGATGCCTCACACAATTACAAGGTTGGACAGCGGTTGCCATCCTCCCTCATGATTGTATCGTGTCATCATTGGCCTCCTGCTCCAGCGGCGGGCTGGCGGTGCAATGCCTGCCGGGTAGCACGTGGTGCTACTCTTTGGTGGAGTTCTTTTATTCCTGGCCAATAGATGTATGTGTGTGAGGGACCTAAAAAGTGCAAGAGTGAGCGTAAGTGAAAGTTTAAAATAGGTCAGTAGAGTCCATTGAGAACACTTTAATGAGATGGCTCACTGCCTAGTTAAAAAGGTAAAGGGAGGGGTAGCGAGGCACAAAGGAGTTAGATAAATTGCCCTCGTTCAACCCTCACCTCAGGTGCGGTCAACATGTTTCTTGCCATGAAGGCAATTCGTCAGGACCTATAGATGCTCATCAGCATGTGGGAAATATCAACCTGGTTGGAAGAAATTTCTAATACAACCTGTATGTCAATGCAGGCGGAGATCCTGCAGGAATTCCCACCCTAGATGTTAGGAGAGAAATAGGTATAGTCAAACCTAAAAGCATTTAGTGGGAACTGTACATGTAGAAACATACTGTGGTACATCAACATGATTCAAGAGGTGTACATGTATAATTCAGTGGCGTGCACACACATGTACTGGTGACTTCGTGAATGAGAGAGAGGGTAAGAATTAATTAAAAGCAGGGTGATGTACACTGTAATACATCACTGACACGAAAATATCTGTTCGAGATATAACGACTATTACACTCCATGTAATATTATCCATTCAATTTGGTAGCCTATGGTAGTGTATTACTTAGAAACAGTTAGTGCACTGAGTATCAAAGAATCAAAATCGAGCCACAAGACGCTAAACCGGGAAAACTAAGTGCCGAGTGCACCTTAGTGGGGGAGACGATCGAAATTTCCTTACCCGTCAGCCCTGGTGGAGGGGCCCCACGGTCTGTCCCTGGGGAGCCTGAGCAGGAAGGCGTTTCCTAATGGGGAAAGTGAACACGGTGTATTTCGCTGACCGTGAGCAATGGCATCTCTGTGGAAAGGATCCGACACGGACACCAATTGCGTTGCATGAATTAAAACAACCCCTGGCGGTGCCCGAGTCCCCATCTTACCTAGATTGCTCGGGTCGCTACACTTGTAGGCACCTACCCTTCCCCCGACGGCGAGATCGCAGGACAGCCGGTGGATCGGTTTGTCACTGCCGGGTTTAAGAACAGATAGCCGCGAGGGTTGGGGGTGGGGGCGTGCCCGGGATGCGTTGCTAAGCAATTCAGGCGCGCGTCGTGAGGAAAGTGAAAACGGGCAGGAAGCGCTCCTAAAGAGCGTCTAGAGTGGAGGGCCATCTTAGAGTGGTGACTTTCCATTTGCGAGAATGCAGTACCTATTAGGGATGGGGTGTACTTGGGATCCCCAATTGGTATGGGCGATTAGATCCTTAGTAGGTGGACACACTGAGCCTATTCTATCTGGCCAGCATATTCCAAGGAATAGAGTCATTGAGCCCCTGGTTATCTGCCTGAAGGCGGTGCACCCACCGCTGTTCCATCCTATATAATGCCTTTTGGTTGATAGAGGGATGACATTCAATGACAGTCCATTGTATCTGTTGGGCCAAATGGTCTTGTTGTTTGCAATGTTCATACAACCTTGTGTGAGTCTTCTTACAGCGGATGTTACTATTGTGCTCCATGATGCGTAGTTTTACGGCACGCATCGTCATCCCGATGTAGATTAGATTACAAGGACACATAAGCAGATAGATGCATTTTGCACTATTACAGTTAGTATGTTTGTTGCGGTGCCACACGAAATTATTGGGGAGTTGTAGAGTTGTGCCCTGGATAGTCTGGGGGCAGACCACACAAGACCCACAGCGGTGGTGGCCCGTGACTGGGGGCAGATCCCATAAGGTCTTCAACGGACGTGTACTGGACTTTTTGGGGCGAGTGTGAATAAGAGTGTCTTTAAGATTGGCTGTCCTTTTGAAGGCGAAGCGAGGACGTGGTATATCCAGACCCGCCGTATTTAGGATCCCCCAATGGGAGTTCACCGTCTTCTTTATGAACGTGGAGTTCCTTGTGTAAGCTGTAACACACGTAATCAAGTCCTCCTTTTCCTTGGGGTGAGTTTCCAACAGTGAGTCTCTGTTGTTGTTGAGCGCCCTCTTAGTTGATTTTTTAATGAGTTGTGTCGGGTACCCCCTGTCCTGGAGCTTATGCTGAAGAATCCTCGCCTCTTGTTTATAGTCACCAGTGGACGTGCAATTTCTGCGTAGTCGCAAAAATTGCCCGAATGGCAGATTGTCCCTCAAAGATCTGGTGTGGTGGCTGTTGTATAGCAGAAGGCTGTTCCGGTCAGTCTCTTTTTTGAAGAGCGTGGTGGAGATTTCTGTAGGATCCAGCTTAATAGTCAGGTCTAGAAATGGCACAGACCTCTCAGAAATAGTGCCTGTAAACTTTAGAAAGGGGTCTTGTTGATTGATCCATATGCAAAAGGCCTCACAGGCAGTCCGGTCACCTTTCCAGAATATTAAAATGTCGTCAATGTAACGACGCCACAAGGTGAGGTGTTCACGAAACGGATTCTGTTCAGGTGGGTAAATGTGGTTCTTCTCAAAGGTCGCCATATAGATACACGCCAGGCTCGGCGCGAAGGTAGAACCCATAGATGTCCCGCAGATCTGATGGTAGAGTTGAGACTCATACCTGAAAAAGTTCTCTGTGAGGGCTATATGGGCTAGTTCCATGATGAAGGTTATGGGGGTAGGGGAGGACCATTCCTCCAAACTCAAGGTGGACTCCACGGCTTCTAGCGTAGCCTGTTGCGGAATATTAGTATAAAGGGCCTCTATGTCTAACGTGAGGAGGAGGTCAACATCTTCTCTGCCATCTACTTCCTCAATGAGGCGAAGGACGTCTCTGGTATCCTGTAGGTAAGAGGGGATTTGTTTCACCAGGGGCTGCAGAAAAGCATCACAAAATTGAGATAGGGGCTCTAGGAGTGACCCAATCCCGGAGACTATGGGTCCTCTTGTTTCCAGATGTGATCTAAAATCTCTGAGCTCAGTAAAACCAGTTTTCTCTGCCCTGGTACAGCTTCACTACAGGAGGTGGTGACAGCATTGTGCAGAGGAGACCGAGCCTATTCAGTTGCTAGTGAAAACTCCTTCTACCACTCTCAATGTTGAAAGTTCTATTCATCCTGCCTATGAATCACCCAAGAAAGGCAGGACACACCTCAATTCCTCTTGTTATTGTCTAAAGTGAAAGCACATCCCCAGCTCCTGTCACTCCAAAACCAAACTGAGATAACACAAAGAGGCATAGGCACACTGGATGATTAAAAGAGGAAATGTCCACTTTCCAGAAGTGACATTTTTAAACACATAATAAAAAAACACCTTTACTAAAAGGTTTGTTATTAAATTCTGAGTTCAGAGGGGCTAAACTCCATATCTCTATCTTGTCCAAATAGAAAGTTACACTTGAGAGATGTTACAAGGAAGCTGTCACTGTCAAGACATGCAAAATACACCAGCACATGTCCTACCTTTCACATACACTGTACCTTGGCCATGGGGGTACCTTGGGCCTACCTAAGGGGTGCTTTACATGTAAGAAAAGGGAAGGTTAGGGCCTGACAGATGGGTACACTTGTCAGGTCGATATGGCACTTGAAAACAGTGCACACAGACACTGAAGTGGCAGATCTGATACACATTTACAGGTCTACTCATGTGGGTGGCACAACCTACTTATGTGGGTGGCTTCAAGCCAGTGAGTGAAGTGTATGCATGCCCGATATATCGAGCAGTATCAACAAAAAAAACCTAAAATATATATATATACTTTGAATTCTTCTTGGGCCGGTTGCTAAGAATGCACTGGAGCCCATGAAGGGGCCTTGATTTGTTCACACCGTCTCTCAACATGCTTAAGGCCGGATTTCGGATTTTTCTTCAACATTATTGATGCGGTTTTCTCATTATGGCCATAACCGAATACGTTCATGACTTTGAATGTTTTTGACTTTGAATGCGCAAATGTTGTCTACTGGATGCTCAGATATTTGTTTTGTCTGTTCTGATGATGACCATAGCAAATAACCCTGGTCAAAACGCTGTAGACGCTTATCTTTGGCATACATTGAAGAGGAAGCATTCATTGCCACTTTTTGTTCTTGTGATTTGTCGGACCAGTTTCTATGTCAATTCCCCTGCCTCTGCCATTGTTTCATTGTTTAAACTGTTAATTGTGCCTCTTTTAGAATGTCTGATGTGTAACTGTATGAGCACCTTTTGTCCATTGTTCGATTGTCATTTTATATAATTTTTTAGTAAAAGATGCTTTTGCAACATGTATTTGTATTGTATTTGTATGTTTGATTGATTATGGGTGGGAAACATCCTGAACAACGACTCTGGAACCACGCAAGCGGAAACATGCACGTGATTAAGGCTGATTCGGCCTAGTGTTCGGGCAGGGCGGAGTTCAGAGGAGCATCGCAGAGGAACAGGTAAGAGGGATTAATTTTCAGGGGGTGGGGGTTTTGGGGTTATTTTTTAGGGGTTGGGGTATCATTTTTAGGGGGTATTTGTTTGTTTAGAAGGTGTGGGAGGGATTAGTTTGTAGGGAGTTGAGTTAGTTTTTAGGGGGCGTTGGTGATCGTATCTATTTTAATGGTGGGGAATTAGTTTATATGGGGTTGAGTTTGCTATTAGGAGGTGGGGGTGATCGTGATTATTTTTAGGGTTAGTGGAATTAGTTTTATGGGGATTGAGTTCGTTTTTAGGGGGTAGGGGTTTGGGATTAGTTTTTATGGGACTATGTTTATATGGTGTGGGGGGATTGTAATTATTTTTAAGGGGGAATTAGTTATAAGGGGGTTAAGTACGTTTTTAGAGGGTAGGGGTTCGTTTTTTGGGAAAATGTGTGGATGTGTTTGTTAATAGGGTGTGTGGCAAATTTGTTTTTATGGGGCAGGATGGCTTGGGTGGATCGGAGTGGTAGTAAAAAAAACATTTTTTGTACACACATTCCATTAACACAAAAAAAAATTGTGTTAAAGGAATGCGTGGTAATACAAATTGTGGTTTAGACGAGGTCATGGTTACAACCTCGTTGTTAGGGAAGTCGTGGTTGTGGATCTTATTGTCCCAACATACAACCATTATGGATATCTTTTCATAACCTTCCATAATTTCTCCTTTGATTTTTTTATTACCTTTGCCTTATTCATTTTGTTTCCAAAACTATTTTCATTTGTACTTATAACAAATGTTGTTTCTTTTTGTGCTATTTTTTGCGTGAACCAGTATTATTATTATAATTGCAAGCCAACTAGTAGCATTCGATTTACTGGCCCTGGCACACTCAGTGCTCTTTACTAGGGACTTACCAGTAAATCAAATACGTCAATCATGGATAACTAATCATAATCACAATTTACCCAGGGAGCACTTACACTTTGACACTGATCAGCTGTGGCAAAGTCCCCATAGAATCTAAGCTGGCAAAAGAAAAACCCAGCTTACAGTCAAAATTAATGGAGGTAGAGGCAAACATTCAGGGGAAATCACACCAAGAATGCCAAATCAAACAGGTGCTTATTGTGTCTAAGTGCTAGAAACACTTTTATTCTTAAAAAAATCATATCTCAACTTCTAGTACTTGAATTTTGGTCATTTTGGTCTTGATTTATTTATAAAACTCTTGTCGATTTTTCAAAACATGTGTGATGTCTTTTTGTGGTGTTTTTATTGTGTTACTGTGTGTGTGTGTTGCACAATACTTTACACATTGCCTCTTTATATAAGCCTGATTGGTCTGTGCCAAGCTACCAGAGGATGAGCACAGGTTATCTTTTAGTGTGGGTCTGACTTCCCCTGACTAGGACTGTAGTTCCTACTTGGATAGGTAGCATACCTCTGCCAACCAGAAACCCAATTTCTAACACAAGCTATTAAGAATCCTGATGGCACCCTACTATATTAAAACAGAAGAAATAGTCAAAGAATATTTCTGTTTTTTTACTTTCCATTTACAAAAAATAAATGATAGTGATATGATTGATACTTTTCTAAAAGATTGCCACTTACCTCAAATATCCATTGAAAATGGAACCAAATTAGAACATCCAATTATTATCCAAGAAATCCACTTAGAAATCAAGGCACGGAATTCTGACAAAAAGCAGACCCAGGTGGCATATCGCAGAATTATATAAATGTTTTCAAACGCAGCTCTTCTTCATTGTCCTTTCACTATTAAGAGAATTACAGATAACTTCTACAGTGGGTGGCTCTATTGAGGAAGGCATTGTTTTTGTCCTTCTGAAACCAGACAAGAATCCTACTTTAGATTCCAATTATCTTCCAATTTCTATCATTAACCAGGATTGTAATATTTACGCTAACATTAAGCCAGCAGACTAATACCATTATTCTATTATACAACAAGACCAAACAGGTTTTTATTAAAGTTAGACTTGTTGCACATAATGCCTGACTTCTGTGTCATGTTATATATTCGGCTGATAAACTCAAAAGACCTGTGGATATGTTAGCTTTAGATGCAGAAAAAGCATTTGATAAAGTGAGATGGCAATTCTTATTTTGAACACTAGAAGCTTTTCAATTTGGTCCTAGTTTTCTAAGCCTAGCTAACGCATGATAGACTGTCCCATCTGCCACAATTTATAATAATGGTTTCCTTTCCTCTTTATTTAACTTAAATAGAGGTACTAGACAAGGTTGTCAACTGTCCCAACTTTTGTTTCTAATTGCCATTGATCCGCTCTTATGCTCTTTCCGGAACAATAAAATCTATACTGGAATTTTGTTAAATGGTATTATTTTGAAAGTTTCTGTCCATGCTGATGATGTTGTATATGTAACACACCTGCTATATCCATTCCTATTATTTTAGATATTATAGATTAATATGCTTATATTTCTGGTTATATTTTAAACATGAATAACATCAATTTTTCCCACTAAATATGTTAGATACTCCCACTATGATAGCAGATACAAATGTTTTAGGGAATCATATTTTACTAAAATACTTAGGTATTACGTTTTCTAATTCTATTAAAGCTACTGTTGATATCATTTGATCCAAAATGCTTACCAGTACAAAAGAAAAACTTGATAAATGGTCAACCATTCACCTGAATTGGTGGAGGCGTATTGAAGCAATCAAAATGGTTATTACTTCTCAAATTATTTACACATTATTTATGTTGCCAATTCCCCTCCACTTTCTTGAAGAAATTATATAAATTATTTAATATATCCGTTTGGAACAACAAACCTGTGTGCATTGGCAAAACATCTTTACAAGTATCCAAGCAAGATGGTGGTGTAGGATAACCTGAGCTTAATAAATACCATGGATCCTCTCCTATTGCCCAAAGTTTGTTATGGGTTCAGGTTATTGACCCTATGTATGCTCCTAAATGGTTTTTGTTAAACAAGGGAGAAAATATCTTACTTTGCTACATATCTGGAGAGAACAACAAATGGGTGGAAGCACTATACCTGATACTTGGAAGTGCATTGCACTAGTATAAGAATAGATTATTTTCTAATCTCGAAAAGTCTGAGGATCATGATAATAGATACCATCTTAGACACCAAGCTCCTGTTAGATCATGCCCCCAGTCAAACTTGTGTTAGATCTCAATACAATTAAAAAGATTCCAACCCCTAGGTGTTACATCACTGGGATCACTTTTCTGGAGCTCTCTCAAATAATCTCTAGAAAATGTTAATGGAGAAGTGACAGGGAACATGATGAGGAACAGCAGCAAAGGCTGTAATGAGGCAAGAAGTAATATCTCACATATCTACCATTACGAAATGAACTAATGAGCAAACAGCCAACCTCAACACAGAGTTACAAATCCTTGAAACCCAACACAAGTCCTCAGGGTCTCAGACGAACTATAAATGAATTTGGAAAAATAGAGGGGAACAAGAACTATTATAAATGAAGGACACCACCAAAATGGTGTGATACATCAATTGAAACTACTAGGAAAAGGGAGATAAAGCCAGTATAATTGTGTCCTATATTCGAATACAAAAACATATAAGAAATTACATAAATTAAATGAAAGATCAAAATTAGTCAATTTGAACAGAAACAAGTGAAATTCTTTGCACCTTCCATAGTTTTTACTCCACTCGCTACCAGCCAATAATAATGAGCTAACATACCACTTTCGACATAATTTTTCCGTCCTGCACCACAGCTGTCTACTATAAATGGAATGAAAAGCCCCTATTAAAGCTGAGGAGCTTAAGTGAAAGTTTAAAATAGGTCAGTAGAGTCCATTGAGAACACTTTAATGAGATGGCTCACTGCCTAGTTAAAAAGGTAAAGGGAGGGGTAGCGAGGCACAAAGGAGTTAGATAAATTGCCCTCGTTCAACCCTCACCTCAGGTGCGGTCAACATGTTTCTTGCCATGAAGGCAATTCGTCAGGACCTATAGATGCTCATCAGCATGTGGGAAATATCAACCTGGTTGGAAGAAATTTCTAATACAACCTGTATGTCAATGCAGGCGGAGATCCTGCAGGAATTCCCACCCTAGATGTTAGGAGAGAAATAGGTATAGTCAAACCTAAAAGCATTTAATGGGAACTGTACATGTAGAAACATACTGTGGTACATCAACATGATTCAAGAGGTGTACATGTATAATTCAGTGGCGTGCACACACATGTACTGGTGACTTCGTGAATGAGAGAGAGGGTAAGAATTAATTAAAAGCAGGGTGATGTACACTGTAATACATCACTGACACGAAAATATCTGTTCGAGATATAACGACTATTACACTCCATGTAATATTATCCATTCAATTTGGTAGCCTATGGTAGTGTATTACTTAGAAACAGTTAGTGCACTGAGTATCAAAGAATCAAAATCGAGCCACAAGACGCTAAACCGGGAAAACTAAGTGCCGAGTGCACCTTAGTGGGGGAGACGATCGAAATTTCCTTACCCGTCAGCCCTGGTGGAGGGGCCCCACGGTCTGTCCCTGGGGAGCCTGAGCAGGAAGGCGTTTCCTAATGGGGAAAGTGAACACGGTGTATTTCGCTGACCGTGAGCAATGGCATCTCTGTGGAAAGGATCCGACACGGACACCAATTGCTGTGCATGAATTAAAACAACCCCTGGCGGTGCCCGAGTCCCCATCTTACCTAGATTGCTCGGGTCGCTACACTTGTAGGCACCTACCCTTCCCCCGACGGCGAGATCGCAGGACAGCCGGTGGATCGGTTTGTCACTGCCGGGTTTAAGAACAGATAGCCGCGAGGGTTGGGGGTGGGGGCGTGCCCGGGATGCGTTGCTAAGCAATTCAGGCGCGCGTCGTGAGGAAAGTGAAAACGGGCAGGAAGCGCTCCTAAAGAGCGTCTAGAGTGGAGGGCCATCTTAGAGTGGTGACTTTCCATTTGCGAGAATGCAGTACCTATTAGGGATGGGGTGTACTTGGGATCCCCAATTGGTATGGGCGATTAGATCCTTAGTAGGTGGACACACTGAGCCTATTCTATCTGGCCAGCATATTCCAAGGAATAGAGTCATTGAGCCCCTGGTTATCTGCCTGAAGGCGGTGCACCCACCGCTGTTTCATCCTATATAATGCCTTTTGGTTGATAGAGGGATGACATTCAATGACAGTCCATTGTATCTGTTGGGCCAAATGGTCTTGTTGTTTGCAATGTTCATACAACCTTGTGTGAGTCTTCTTACAGCGGATGTTACTATTGTGCTCCATGATGCGTAGTTTTACGGCACGCATCGTCATCCCGATGTAGATTAGATTACAAGGACACATAAGCAGATAGATGCATTTTGCACTATTACAGTTAGTATGTTTGTTGCGGTGCCACACGAAATTATTGGGGAGTTGTAGAGTTGTGCCCTGGATAGTCTGGGGGCAGACCACACAAGACCCACAGCGGTGGTGGCCCGTGACTGGGGGCAGATCCCATAAGGTCTTCAACGGACGTGTACTGGACTTTTTGGGGCGAGTGTGAATAAGAGTGTCTTTAAGATTGGCTGTCCTTTTGAAGGCGAAGCGAGGACGTGGTATATCCAGACCCGCCGTATTTAGGATCCCCCAATGGGAGTTCACCGTCTTCTTTATGAACGTGGAGTTCCTTGTGTAAGCTGTAACACACGTAATCAAGTCCTCCTTTTCCTTGGGGTGAGTTTCCAACAGTGAGTCTCTGTTGTTGTTGAGCGCCCTCTTAGTTGATTTTTTAATGAGTTGTGTCGGGTACCCCCTGTCCTGGAGCTTATGCTGAAGAATCCTCGCCTCTTGTTTATAGTCACCAGTGGACGTGCAATTTCTGCGTAGTCGCAAAAATTGCCCGAATGGCAGATTGTCCCTCAAAGATCTGGTGTGGTGGCTGTTGTATAGCAGAAGGCTGTTCCGGTCAGTCTCTTTTTTGAAGAGCGTGGTGGAGATTTCTGTAGGATCCAGCTTAATAGTCAGGTCTAGAAATGGCACAGACCTCTCAGAAATAGTGCCTGTAAACTTTAGAAAGGGGTCTTGTTGATTGATCCATATGCAAAAGGCCTCACAGGCAGTCCGGTCACCTTTCCAGAATATTAAAATGTCGTCAATGTAACGACGCCACAAGGTGAGGTGTTCACGAAACGGATTCTGTTCAGGTGGGTAAATGTGGTTCTTCTCAAAGGTCGCCATATAGATACACGCCAGGCTCGGCGCGAAGGTAGAACCCATAGATGTCCCGCAGATCTGATGGTAGAGTTGAGACTCATACCTGAAAAAGTTCTCTGTGAGGGCTATATGGGCTAGTTCCATGATGAAGGTTATGGGGGTAGGGGAGGACCATTCCTCCAAACTCAAGGTGGACTCCACGGCTTCTAGCGTAGCCTGTTGCGGAATATTAGTATAAAGGGCCTCTATGTCTAACGTGAGGAGGAGGTCAACATCTTCTCTGCCATCTACTTCCTCAATGAGGCGAAGGACGTCTCTGGTATCCTGTAGGTAAGAGGGGATTTGTTTCACCAGGGGCTGCAGAAAAGCATCACAAAATTGAGATAGGGGCTCTAGGAGTGACCCAATCCCGGAGACTATGGGTCCTCTTGTTTCCAGATGTGATCTAAAATCTCTGAGCTCAGTAAAACCAGTTTTCTCTGCCCTGGTACAGCTTCACTACAGGAGGTGGTGACAGCATTGTGCAGAGGAGACCGAGCCTATTCAGTTGCTAGTGAAAACTCCTTCTACCACTCTCAATGTTGAAAGTTCTATTCATCCTGCCTATGAATCACCCAAGAAAGGCAGGACACACCTCAATTCCCCTTGTTATTGTCTAAAGTGAAAGCACATCCCCAGCTCCTGTCACTCCAAAACCAAACTGAGATAACACAAAGAGGCATAGGCACACTGGATGATTAAAAGAGGAAATGTCCACTTTCCAGAAGTGACATTTTTAAACACATAATAAAAAAACACCTTTACTAAAAGGTTTGTTATTAAATTCTGAGTTCAGAGGGGCTAAACTCCATATCTCTATCTTGTCCAAATAGAAAGTTACACTTGAGAGATGTTACAAGGAAGCTGTCACTGTCAAGACATGCAAAATACACCAGCACATGTCCTACCTTTCACATACACTGTACCTTGGCCATGGGGGTACCTTGGGCCTACCTAAGGGGTGCTTTACATGTAAGAAAAGGGAAGGTTAGGGCCTGACAGATGGGTACACTTGTCAGGTCGATATGGCACTTGAAAACAGTGCACACAGACACTGAAGTGGCAGATCTGATACACATTTACAGGTCTACTCATGTGGGTGGCACAACCTACTTATGTGGGTGGCTTCAAGCCAGTGAGTGAAGTGTATGCATGCCCGATATATCGAGCAGTATCAACAAAAAAAACCTAAAATATATATATATACTTTGAATTCTTCTTGGGCCGGTTGCTAAGAATGCACTGGAGCCCATGAAGGGGCCTTGATTTGTTCACACCGTCTCTCAACATGCTTAAGGCCGGATTTCGGATTTTTCTTCAACATTATTGATGCGGTTTTCTCATTATGGCCATAACCGAATACGTTCATGACTTTGAATGTTTTTGACTTTGAATGCGCAAATGTTGTCTACTGGATGCTCAGATATTTGTTTTGTCTGTTCTGATGATGACCATAGCAAATAACCCTGGTCAAAACGCTGTAGACGCTTATCTTTGGCATACATTGAAGAGGAAGCATTCATTGCCACTTTTTGTTCTTGTGATTTGTCGGACCAGTTTCTATGTCAATTCCCCTGCCTCTGCCATTGTTTCATTGTTTAAACTGTTAATTGTGCCTCTTTTAGAATGTCTGATGTGTAACTGTATGAGCACCTTTTGTCCATTGTTCGATTGTCATTTTATATAATTTTTTAGTAAAAGATGCTTTTGCAACATGTATTTGTATTGTATTTGTATGTTTGATTGATTATGGGTGGGAAACATCCTGAACAACGACTCTGGAACCACGCAAGCGGAAACATGCACGTGATTAAGGCTGATTCGGCCTAGTGTTCGGGCAGGGCGGAGTTCAGAGGAGCATCGCAGAGGAACAGGTAAGAGGGATTAATTTTCAGGGGGTGGGGGTTTTGGGGTTATTTTTTAGGGGTTGGGGTATCATTTTTAGGGGGTATTTGTTTGTTTAGAAGGTGTGGGAGGGATTAGTTTGTAGGGAGTTGAGTTAGTTTTTAGGGGGCGTTGGTGATCGTATCTATTTTAATGGTGGGGAATTAGTTTATATGGGGTTGAGTTTGCTATTAGGAGGTGGGGGTGATCGTGATTATTTTTAGGGTTAGTGGAATTAGTTTTATGGGGATTGAGTTCGTTTTTAGGGGGTAGGGGTTTGGGATTAGTTTTTATGGGACTATGTTTATATGGTGTGGGGGGATTGTAATTATTTTTAAGGGGGAATTAGTTATAAGGGGGTTGAGTACGTTTTTAGAGGGTAGGGGTTCGTTTTTTGGGAAAATGTGTGGATGTGTTTGTTAATAGGGTGTGTGGCAAATTTGTTTTTATGGGGCAGGATGGCTTGGGTGGATCGGAGTGGTAGTAAAAAAAACATTTTTTGTACACACATTCCATTAACACAAAAAAAAATTGTGTTAAAGGAATGCGTGGTAATACAAATTGTGGTTTAGACGAGGTCATGGTTACAACCTCGTTGTTAGGGAAGTCGTGGTTGTGGATCTTATTGTCCCAACATACAACCATTATGGATATCTTTTCATAACCTTCCATAATTTCTCCTTTGATTTTTTTATTACCTTTGCCTTATTCATTTTGTTTCCAAAACTATTTTCATTTGTACTTATAACAAATGTTGTTTCTTTTTGTGCTATTTTTTGCATGAACCAGTATTATTATTATAATTGCAAGCCAACTAGTAGCATTCGATTTACTGGCCCTGGCACACTCAGTGCTCTTTACTAGGGACTTACCAGTAAATCAAATACGTCAATCATGGATAACTAATCATAATCACAATTTACCCAGGGAGCACTTACACTTTGACACTGATCAGCTGTGGCAAAGTCCCCATAGAATCTAAGCTGGCAAAAGAAAAACCCAGCTTACAGTCAAAATTAATGGAGGTAGAGGCAAACATTCAGGGGAAATCACACCAAGAATGCCAAATCAAACAGGTGCTTATTGTGTCTAAGTGCTAGAAACACTTTTATTCTTAAAAAAATCATATCTCAACTTCTAGTACTTGAATTTTGGTCATTTTGGTCTTGATTTATTTATAAAACTCTTGTCGATTTTTCAAAACATGTGTGATGTCTTTTTGTGGTGTTTTTATTGTGTTACTGTGTGTGTGTGTTGCACAATACTTTACACATTGCCTCTTTATATAAGCCTGATTGGTCTGTGCCAAGCTACCAGAGGATGAGCACAGGTTATCTTTTAGTGTGGGTCTGACTTCCCCTGACTAGGACTGTAGTTCCTACTTGGATAGGTAGCATACCTCTGCCAACCAGAAACCCAATTTCTAACACAAGCTATTAAGAATCCTGATGGCACCCTACTATATTAAAACAGAAGAAATAGTCAAAGAATATTTCTGTTTTTTTACTTTCCATTTACAAAAAATAAATGATAGTGATATGATTGATACTTTTCTAAAAGATTGCCACTTACCTCAAATATCCATTGAAAATGGAACCAAATTAGAACATCCAATTATTATCCAAGAAATCCACTTAGAAATCAAGGCACGGAATTCTGACAAAAAGCAGACCCAGGTGGCATATCGCAGAATTATATAAATGTTTTCAAACGCAGCTCTTCTTCATTGTCCTTTCACTATTAAGAGAATTACAGATAACTTCTACAGTGGGTGGCTCTATTGAGGAAGGCATTGTTTTTGTCCTTCTGAAACCAGACAAGAATCCTACTTTAGATTCCAATTATCTTCCAATTTCTATCATTAACCAGGATTGTAATATTTACGCTAACATTAAGCCAGCAGACTAATACCATTATTCTATTATACAACAAGACCAAACAGGTTTTTATTAAAGTTAGACTTGTTGCACATAATGCCTGACTTCTGTGTCATGTTATATATTCGGCTGATAAACTCAAAAGACCTGTGGATATGTTAGCTTTAGATGCAGAAAAAGCATTTGATAAAGTGAGATGGCAATTCTTATTTTGAACACTAGAAGCTTTTCAATTTGGTCCTAGTTTTCTAAGCCTAGCTAACGCATGATAGACTGTCCCATCTGCCACAATTTATAATAATGGTTTCCTTTCCTCTTTATTTAACTTAAATAGAGGTACTAGACAAGGTTGTCAACTGTCCCAACTTTTGTTTCTAATTGCCATTGATCCGCTCTTATGCTCTTTCCGGAACAATAAAATCTATACTGGAATTTTGTTAAATGGTATTATTTTGAAAGTTTCTGTCCATGCTGATGATGTTGTATATGTAACACACCTGCTATATCCATTCCTATTATTTTAGATATTATAGATTAATATGCTTATATTTCTGGTTATATTTTAAACATGAATAACATCAATTTTTCCCACTAAATATGTTAGATACTCCCACTATGATAGCAGATACAAATGTTTTAGGGAATCATATTTTACTAAAATACTTAGGTATTACGTTTTCTAATTCTATTAAAGCTACTGTTGATATCATTTGATCCAAAATGCTTACCAGTACAAAAGAAAAACTTGATAAATGGTCAACCATTCATCTGAATTGGTGGAGGCGTATTGAAGCAATCAAAATGGTTATTACTTCTCAAATTATTTACACATTATTTATGTTGCCAATTCCCCTCCACTTTCTTGAAGAAATTATATAAATTATTTAATATATCCGTTTGGAACAACAAACCTGTGTGCATTGGCAAAACATCTTTACAAGTATCCAAGCAAGATGGTGGTGTAGGATAACCTGAGCTTAATAAATACCATGGATCCTCTCCTATTGCCCAAAGTTTGTTATGGGTTCAGGTTATTGACCCTATGTATGCTCCTAAATGGTTTTTGTTAAACAAGGGAGAAAATATCTTACTTTGCTACATATCTGGAGAGAACAACAAATGGGTGGAAGCACTATACCTGATACTTGGAAGTGCATTGCACTAGTATAAGAATAGATTATTTTCTAATCTCGAAAAGTCTGAGGATCATGATAATAGATACCATCTTAGACACCAAGCTCCTGTTAGATCATGCCCCCAGTCAAACTTGTGTTAGATCTCAATACAATTAAAAAGATTCCAACCCCTAGGTGTTACATCACTGGGATCACTTTTCTGGAGCTCTCTCAAATAATCTCTAGAAAATGTTAATGGAGAAGTGACAGGGAACATGATGAGGAACAGCAGCAAAGGCTGTAATGAGGCAAGAAGTAATATCTCACATATCTACCATTACGAAATGAACTAATGAGCAAACAGCCAACCTCAACACAGAGTTACAAATCCTTGAAACCCAACACAAGTCCTCAGGGTCTCAGACGAACTATAAATGAATTTGGAAAAATAGAGGGGAACAAGAACTATTATAAATGAAGGACACCACCAAAATGGTGTGATACATCAATTGAAACTACTAGGAAAAGGGAGATAAAGCCAGTATAATTGTGTCCTATATTCGAATACAAAAACAAATAAGAAATTACATAAATTAAATGAAAGATCAAAATTAGTCAATTTGAACAGAAACAAGTGAAATTCTTTGCACCTTCCATAGTTTTTACTCCACTCGCTACCAGCCAATAATAATGAGCTAACATACCACTTTCGACATAATTTTTCCGTCCTGCACCACAGCTGTCTACTATAAATGGAATGAAAAGCCCCTATTAAAGCTGAGGAAGTAGAAATCACAATAAACAGTGTCTTGAACAACAAATCCTTGACCCAGATTACTTTTTGGTATCCTTTTACAACGCATATTATGACCTGTTAATTGGCCCACTGTCAAAAGTGTTTAATACATTTCCTCACACATGATCACCTGGGCACAAACTCAATGTTGGAATCCACAATGATCCTCCAACACAAACTGGAGAAAGATCACATAGACTGTTAGCCTTAGTGACTTATGATGTAAAAAATGTCACATCCATTGTAAAAGCAAGATCAAAAAATATGTGGCTTTCACTAGTGTCAGAATTTCATGAATTGTTTTGTAAGAAAAAAGCAAATGAGTGATAACATTAGAATTTGGTCTACTTAATAGACATAGCGGAACAAAAGACTATCGAGACAGTTCTTCTTTTGAATGATGCAGAACGGGCATTTTATAGGGTTGATTGGCAGCACCTAGCTAAAATTGTGGCCAAAATTAGCTCAGATGCAAAAATCATTTTGGTTGTGATATGATGGTCCTAGGAAGCTTGTTTCTGGTCCAGGGATGGCATGGCTTGACAGTTCGGGTTGGACTGTTCCCTTGAGGCACAGGGTCAGACTAATTTGCATATGGCCATGTCTGAACTGGGGTGGCAGAGTGGGCTAAAGAACGGTGATGGATTAAACCCAGATCTTTTGCCTGGGTGTGAGTGTTTGATTGGTTCAGATGCTCCGTCCATCACCACCCCCTTTTGTACCAATATATACAACTAAGGCACACTACATACCTGGGCTAGTGTGCCCTGAAAGTGAAATAAAACCGAAAAGATATTTCACTTTTTAGGTCAGACCTGCACTTACCCTAATAGGCCTACATGGGATTAAATTCTTTATTTTCCACCTCCGCTTAGTAAAGGGCTATAAAAATGGTTCAAAGTTATTCCCTACTTAGTTTTTAAAATCTAACTTAGAAATTAAATTACTTTGTCGATAACTTAACCAGAAGAGTAACTTTGTAAAAATGTACTTTGAACTGCCTGAGGCAGAAATGGTTCAAAACCAGTTCTGCTAATCATCCTTCTTCCAGAGCTGAAATACCTATCCTTGGTTTGGAGACTTAATGACCCTGGTTTGGAAGACAATGGCTTGACTCTGGGACTAGGAAAGGCAAATTGGTGTTAACTGCTGCCAATTTAGCTGGGATTTGCTATCTGGAAGTGGACAGGAACAGTTGGAAGAACAAAGGGCAGCTTTAGGACCACTCCTTTTGATTTGGAGATGGCTTATTCTATTCATCATCATATGCATCTTTATTTGGTTATAGATATAAACATAACGAACAGAAAATCATCAAACATAGACTTCATACAATTGTATAACACCATAAAAAGTTAAAAAGATAAAATTGTGTTGACAATGCATTACATTGGGTGTCCTCATGTACAATAACGGGGTTAATTGGGTAAAATAGCCTTGATCTCCAAGCTGCACTTCAAAAGCATGAAACCTCAAATAAAACATGTTAATTTGGCAGGAGCTACAAATACATAAGCACCGGGCAAGCTTATGAGAAATTCAGGAATTTCAATACCAGGAGAATAAACCGCTTCCTGGGTCTGCTAAAATATTTATAGAGCAGCACGAAATGTAAGGTGTCCTGAGGAGACGTATTGTCGCAGTCACAGGGTCCCACATTTCCCGGATGAGATCATCCACTATGGGAGGACCAAAGATGGTGTAGCAAATTAAACCTGAATTTCACCACCCGACTCTATCCCTCTCATTTGGTAAAAGAGATAGATAGGGCTCCATACCCTGCACAGTTTTTAATAGCATGTGCCTCCATACCATGGGTTTCTCCAGCTCTATATGTTTCCGTTGCAGTACAACATGTTCGAAAAACAAATTCCTCACCCTTTCAAGCTCCAGGGGGTGCAGGGATTGATAGTTATGGAATATATCAGCCCTGCCCATACTGGTAAAAGCTGCATTTACAAAGGCAACCCAAGGGATTTTCTGCGTGTGAACAAGGGACAAACAGTCAGACAAGATCGATCTGTTTAGCTGCGAACCCTCCCCAGTCCAAATCTTAATCCAGTAAAGCATGGGGCTGAGAGCAACAACGTCTCTAATGTGTCTTACACCAAGCTCCTCATGAACAGAGAATGCCAGGGTACTTTGCGGAACCTGCAGGATAAGTCTGAGAAATGTATTTTCTGCAAGCTGGATCTTACCAACCATCATTTACCCTATACCTTACTACCATAAAGGGCCTTGGAGATGCACTAAACCTTGTAAAGCTTAATTAAGGAGTAAGGTGACCATGAGCCCAACCTTTGTGCAAGACTAGCTACTGCCCCTGTGCCCTTGGCCAGATCAGAGCATCTTCCCTTAAACAAGGGGTTTTCTAACTTGTGTTAGCATCATATAACACCCTGTGATAGGAGAAAGTGGGAACTTTTGCAAGAATATCCTCCCCACCTTAAAGGTTTTGGAGCAGGTGGACTGAGGGCCAACTACAAGGACATATGATTTTGTGAAGTTAATCGAAAGGTCCCAACTGTCCATAAAGGAGACACACTTATCCAGTAGTGACTGCAGTCCCACAGCAATGCACACCATGAGCACCCAGTCATTTGAGTAGAACAAGACTGGTAATGATCTAGTTTTCACCCTAGGGCAATTAGCCTGCACTGAAAGGAGGGTCTTTTCCAGCCCATTGATATAACGGGTGAACAAAAAAGGGGGAAGTATACAAGTCTGACGCACTCCCCTTGTGGTGCTAAAATGATCAGTGAGATGCCCTCTGTGAATAACTCACTGCAGCCGAGGTGTGAACATGTAGGTTTGATAAGAGGAATACTATTTCTGGATCCACACCCATCACAAGGAGCAGATCCCACATCTTCTTATGGTTGACCATGTCAAAATTCAAATTCAAATTGACTTTATTTCGGATGTATTGCAATCCATAAAAGTACACAACATTAAACAATTCATATTAAAAACATCACAATAATTACAAAGTCAATCTAGGTTACATACAACACATATGTTTCTTAAAAGAGTGCGTAGACAAAATCAGTACAAGAAAAAGTGCAAGTAGTGCCCACATACAGAAAAAGTGCATTAGTGCATTGGGCTGCAGATGATTCACAATTACTCATCTAAACATTTTCTTAGTCTCATGGTTAGTTTTAAAAATTCTAGCACCTGGAGGACACTATCAGAGTGCAGCAGCTTTAAGTACATAAGGGCGGGTCTAATTTGATTAAAATGTAATTTCTTTAAAAGAGTAACAAGATACCGCCTACGGGGATATTCATAAAATGTACATAAAAATATAAAATGCAGCATATCCTGTGGAGACTTCCCGTCGCAGCCACAGGGAGCTGCAGGTTTCTTAAAAATGTCTGACTTGGGTCTAATTAAAAGATGATGAAAGATGTTAAACCTGAACCGGGTCAGCAAAAATTTCTCATGGGAGGTAAAGGAGCATGTTAGGTACATTTCCATAGAATCACAAGTTCTCAACATGATATACTTTCTAACATTGGGTTTCGAGAGCTCAACTTCATCTCTTAGGGCCTTACAATCCAAGAAGAAAGCTCTCTTAATTGCTGCAACATCACCCTTAACTATATCCCTCGGGTTATCAAACAAGTTCAGGCGGCCAAGCTTCAGAAATTGGGACTTCAAATATTTAAGCCAAGGTACACACATTGCATGATCGAGTGATACAAGATCTTCCACTATCTGGTGGGTTAAAGGAATTTCATCACTTAACCATAATTTTACCCAGCATAACAGTGGTTTCAATCCAACAATGTCGGATAGATGCAGGCAACCAAGTTCTTCATGTACAGCTAAATTCGGTGTGCTACCTAGGACACATAACAGACGCTTTAAGAAATTATTTTCAACTATTTGTAGTTGTTCGCCATTTACGTAGCCCCATATCTCGCTTCCGTATACTGCGGTGGCTATGGATTTAGTGTTGTATAATTTCATCATAGCCACATTTGGCTTTTTCCCCAATTTAGAGGCAAAGTTGAAGATGGAGGCATTTACTCTAGTCATTTCCCCCTTCTTCTTGGCCAAATGTGGGGCCCAACTAAGCTTCGTATCAAATAAAACACCCAAATATGAGAACGTCTGGGTGATGGGGATCAGAACATCATTCAGTTTAAAATTGAACTTCTTTTTAGGTTGACGGCCAACATGCATTATGTAAGATTTAGAATTGTTGACCATAAGGTCCCTATCAGACATAACATTATTAAAAGCATTCAAAAGTGCCTGGAGACCTAATTCTGTTCGTGAAATTAAAACCGCATCGTCGGCATATAAAAGTACAGGAATACCCCTCGCACCAGCTCTCGGACAATCTGATTTTACCTCTTGTAGTTCAGCCTCTAAATCATTTATATAAAAATTAAAAAGAAAAGGGGCCAGGATACAGCCCTGACGTACTCCTTTATTAATGCTAAAACTTCCTGTGGTTTCCCCAGTCGATGAGAACCTCACGTTGGCTCTTGTGTCATTATGCAAATCCGCTAGGAACTCCACGATCCCCCTATCAATACCTTTATCCTTCATGGTCTGCCACAGCCTCCCTCTGTTAACACAGTCGAAGGCTGAGGACAGATCCATGAAGGCAAGGTGAATTACTCCTTTCTGTACGACAGTATATTTATTCAGAATAAGAAACAGGTTGAGACACTGAGTTATGGTAGAGCGCCCTTCACAAAAGCCATATTGAGAAATCGACATGGTGTTATTTTCATTCGACCAACTTGTTAGGCGTTGAAGTATGACTCTCCCCATAATCTTAACCATTGAATCAATTAGGGAAATTGGTCGGTAACAAAGAGCACTCCCCCTATCTCCCTTCTTGAAGACAGGAACTATAGTTGACAGTCCCCACGTTCCCAGACAGCCCACTATGGCCGCAGTATTAAATACAGCAACCAGAATGGGAGCCCAGAAAACTGGATCAGATTTGTAAAAATCCGGTGGTATTCCGTCAGGACCTGGCGCTTTATTTGCAGTGAGACCCATTATGGCAGCCAAGACCTCACTTTTGTCAAAAATAATGGTGCTGTCCCTATCATAGGGGGCAGCAGCCATGGTTCCAGAACCCTCAGAATAGTACAGACTTTTAAAATGACTTTCCCATTCCTCTTTGGTTATGCAACAGACAAGTCCATCTCCAGGGTCCTCGGTCAAAAAAGGTTTTTTAACCAGGGCCCAGAATTTGGTGCTGCTATTCAGGGTAGAGGGATCAAGCAGTTCCTCCCAGGTCTCTTTCATCAGAAACTCCTTGCGGGCAACAGTAATAGCCTTATATTCCTTTCTACAGAGTTTTACGTCCTCCCGATTCCTCGGGGAGGCTGACAGTGCAATCCTCAGTTTGCGAGCAGCTATAGTGCAGTCGTGGCTAAACCATCTCGGGCCTATATTAACCTGAATTTTATTAGGGACCGATAGAAACGCTGACACCTTCTCCGAAATATTTTGATAAGCCTCTAGAACCAGCCTAGGTTCACCCCCCCCATTGGTACAGACTTTAATATCCTCTGCACACCCTTCAGAGTTGTTCTTATGGAGGATATCCGCAGAGACCATAGACCATTTTAACCGCCTCCTCCCATCTGTTGTGCCCAATCTACCTTGATTGATGATCTTATTACCTTTTTTTTACCCAGGGACATTTTAAACAGATTGTTAGAGGGTTATGGACGCTGAATTCGCTAGGAACAATGCAAAAAGAATCTAAAAAAGTTTGCATCGTCCGCGAAACAAGTATATGGTCTATAAAGGTACCCCTTCCATGCCCTTTAAAGGTAGGGGTATCAAAGCAATATAGCGGGTCCTTTAATGACATAGCCAGAGAGAGGTCATAGTCATTCAGTAGGTCATTGCACAATTCCCCCTCCTTAGTGTGCTCCATATGGAGACAGTCCGCACGTTCACAAGTCATTTCTGGTAAGCACTTGTGCAATGGGTCTATACAAGGATGCAGATTAAAGTCCCCCATAATCATGAGGTTATGGCCCACATTTTTTCATAAAATTAGAGACAAAAGAATTTAATATATGAATGTGATTCCTGCCTGCACTATCATAAGCAGCATTGTAAAAGTTCACCAGGCCCACAAGGACATTACCTCCATTTAGAGTTAAGCCCATTACACTTGTATGTTGTGCTTCAATTCTTCGTACTTCACAGGGTATTAGTATGGAAACAAAAATTACAAGACCCCCCTTGGGCCTACCCCGCAATGATGGCAAGGCTGGCACAAAGATGGCCTTATACCCTTCTAAGAAGAGGTTACAACCCAGCTCCCAGGTCTCTTGTAAACAAATAATCGAAAATTGCTTAATGTAAATCACCCAATTAGCATCAGACATTTTGGCCGCAAGACCAGCAATATTCCAAGAGACAGCAAGACATCCTGGCATTTTGCCCACCGGGTTATCTGAGTTTATAGATTCACCTGTAGCCCTAGTATCCTGAGCTGCAGGTGCCCCCCGTCAATCACACAGCTCAAGACCGGATAACACTTCATACCTGTTCTGTGTGTTTAAGTTCGACCCATATTGATAGTGTCCAGCACTGGGGCTCCTGTTATAAGTACCAATGGGTCCGCCTGACCCACAGGGATTAGTGATGTTATAACGGAATTGAGTCTCTTGCACAGGAGTATAAGGTTCAAGCCCCCGCCTGGTTAAACTCTGTTGTGGTATAGGTTTGCACAAATGCGCATAAAAGTAACCCAGGGGGCGTACACAGATACTGTTCATATCATATACCAGTGCAGAAGCTCTCAATAGAACAAATGCCACATGCTGGGGATGTTTGAAATTTACAACTATACAATCCCCAGACCCAGTCTTTTTAGACGGCCCCACCCAGTTTACACGCCTTACTGTCATTATCTGGTCAGAATATGAGATGGGAAAACCACAGTTTTTGTTGAGCCATGACACTGTCTTATTTTTCAAAGAGGTTTGAGATTCATCAAAAGGAGATGCTGGATGGGTGCCACAGGGGGGCACATTAGTCAGTACTGCCACAAACGGAGCACAGTCTGGTGGTAAATTAAGATAGCGGTTGTACTCCCGCCCCGGTCCGCCGCGTCCATTTCTGGGCGTTTGATGCGGAGGGTGAGGAGGAGCCTAGCACTTCCGGGCTCCGGGCGGCCAGGTCAGCGTTCTAGTTGCCCCTACTTCCTATAAATGTGTGTTGGCCAGCGACCGCGCAGCGGACGCGTGCAGCGGGCGCGCCGAATGCACGCCGAAGTCGAGCCAAAGTCAAGCCCGTCTGCGCCCGTCCGCGGCCGGACGGGGCGCGGGGCCATAATCCCTGGCTCTTCTACTTCTACCATCATTAGGTATGGCAGAAAAGATTTGCTGGATATCCAGCTAAACATTCCTTCATGCTACAAACACTCGATGCATGCTTTATCGCTAGAAAACTGTACCTCGTGCACATATGCCCCTGTCAATAATGTAATTGCTACCAGTGCCATAAATACATTAAAAGCTGCCCTGCTTAATTGTAGATCTCTACGAAAACACTGTTTGGAAATATTCCATCTACTTGAAGATGACAAAATTCACATCCTGTTTCTTACGGAAACTTGGCTGGATGAATGTTCAGATCCCGATATCGTTCAGGCCCTGCCACCCGGATACTCCCTTTCCAGATTGGACAGGAAAGATGGCAGAGGTGGGGGCATTGCCATTATCACTAAAGCCCCATTAGAATGTACCCCCTCTCCCATCTTGGTCGATCACAGTGAAGCGGCATCCTTTACCATCATTACTGGTCCGAATCACTCTTTTTCAGGCATTCTGGTGTACCGCCCCCCGGGAAGGCTCTATGACTTTACTCCTACTCTTATGGAAGCCTTAACCCATCTTGCACTTAGAAAAACACGAATTGTAATGCTAGGCGACCTAAACGTCCACTTCGACGACCCCCTCGATAAAAAGGCGGCTGACATTAAATCAGAGTTATTCTCTCTAAATCTAGAGTTAAAAAACACTGACCCATCACATCAGCAAGGTCATCTACTAGATCCAGTATTTGGAAACTGCAAGGGAGTTCAGACTTTATCTCCTCAGCCAATACCTTGGTCCGATCACTTCATAATTCCGATAGTATTCCAACTAGGAAAGACTGAGCAGCATAAACAAAACTCACAGCGTTTTAAACGCAGGAGATGGAAAAACTTCTCTAAGGATTCCTTCGTAAAAATCATCCATGATGCAGGCCCTCCTAAAGGATTTGATTGTGAGACATCATATGCTCACCTACAAGACTGCATTACGAAAGCACTGGACACTACTGCTCCTATTCGCACAATAACTACCGCCATGAGAACAAAAAAAACGGCCCCGTGGTTTAGTCAGGAGCTCCAGTCTGTGAAAACGGCTTGTAAGAAGCTCGAAAGAGATTGGCGCATTGATTTGTGCCCTGAAATCAAAGCCCGATATAAAGTAGCACAAAAAGAATATTATAAAAAGGTACGCCTATCCAAAGCATCGTACTACAATAACCGAATCCTGGAAGCTGAAAACTCCTCGAAGGAGCTCTTCCAGATCTACAAAGAAATCTCTATAGTTGACGCTAATCCTACTTCCCACAATGACTCAGTGGAAACCTGCAATAAAATTGCTAAGTATTTTTCTGATAAAATCACAAACATCTATGCGAATTTTTCTAACAATATAAAACCTGGCATTGACTTTGTAGAGAATGTAGATCACACACGTACTCAACCTTGCCTATGTGTGTTCTCTGTACCTCCCGCTGTAACTCTGATAAAAATTTGCAAAAGTATCAAATCTGGTTCTCCGCGAGATCCCGCGCCACCTAAAATTTTAACTGCGAGTCTCTCGGTCTGAGAGCCCCACTTTAGACACCTGCTTCAAATGTCTTTCTCCACGGCCTGTCTACCTGCAGACTGGAAAAAAGCCATAGTGTTTCCCATAAAAAAAAAACCCAACATGAGTCAGGACATAATGGAGAACTTACGACCGATCTCCCTGCTGCCCTATCTTGCTAAATTAGCAGAGAAAGTAGCTAATGCCCAACTTATGGCCCATCTTGAAGCCCAAAACGCCTTCCACACATCACAGTCGGGTTTTAGGCCAGGCTTCTCCACAGAGACAGCACTCTTGAGAGCTACTGAAACTCTGCGGGAGGGAGCCGACGAGGGCAAGACCATGGCCTTGATCATGCTGGACCTCAGTGCCGCGTTTGACACTGTAGCACATTCCATCTTGCTACAGTGTCTAAACAGAGCGGGGGTCACCAAAGAGGCACTGGGATGGCTGAAAGCTTTCCTTACCAACAGGAGCTTTTAGGTCCAAAGGGGAAGTTTTTTCTCGGACAGCATGACACTAGAACAGGGGGTGCCTCAGGGCTCTGCCCTGAGTCCCACCCTGTTCAATTTATATATGGCTCCATTGGCAGAGGTAGTCCAATCGTTCGGCGTAGAGCTTGTCTCTTACGCCGACGATACTCAACTTCTGATCTCCCTGTCCCATCTCCTTCCTCCGCGGCCGACAATTTTAAATCCTGCATGTGCAAGCTTGCTGCATGGATGAATGAGCATTGCCTCAAATTAAATGGAACAAAAACTGAGGTGCTCATAATAGGTGGGAACAACACAAAATGGACCAATGACTGGTGGCCCACATGTCTGGGACCTGTACCTACTCCCAGTCAGGAAGCCAAGAACTTGGGTGTCTGGATAGACAATAAGCTATCTTATGACAGCCATGTCAAAAAAACAGTAGGTAAGTGCTTTGGAGTCATGAAAACTCTCAATCGTACCCTGGATCTCCTACCGATGAGTTCCAGGCGTACCATGACTCAGGCACTTATTACTTCCCGTATAGATTACGGGAATGTGCTGCTGTTGGGCACTTCCGAAAAAAACATGAGGAAATTACAAGTCCTGCAAAATTCAGCTGCACGCCTGGTGCTAAGACTCCCCCGTAGAGCTCCTTCTAGACCTTCCCTGGCTGCCCTTCATTGGCTGCCTATTAGCAAGAGGATACTATTCAAAGCGCTCCTCTGGTGCCACAGGATTATTCATTTTAAAGCCCCTCCCTACATGTCTGATCTAGCTACACTCTACGAACCAAACAGATCCTTACGGTCTAAGGGAACAGGTCTGCTTAATACAACGCTCCCTAAAAAAGCTAGAATGGGAGGCAGATCCTTCCGCACTCTGGCAGCAAAAAAATGGAATACCCTTCCCATGCACATCAGACAAGATAACGATGAGGCATCCTTTAGAAAAATGTTAAAAACTTATCTTTTTACTCTCTAAATTATTTGTCTCTGGATCCACTTTGCATAAAACTCTCTCTCCACAGCGCGGGGACACGCCGGGAGGCGTCACCAGGCGCTTTACAAACCCCTATAATAATAATAATAATAAAATACCTCGGGGGTCTGGGAGCTCTACTGCTTTGGGGGTTTGTAGATGGTTGTTGCTGCGAGGCAGTTGCCACAGGGATATCCGGTCGAATAGGTGTTTCAGACCCTGAGGCCACTGCAACAACAATATTCCCCCTCCCCTTATTTCGTGTATCATTAACTTCAGCAATTTCTCTCCCTTTCCCCCCAGAGTGTACATTTCCACTAGATGTTACAATCTTCTGTGACGATAACAGACCACCCAGCCTTGTCACTTCCTTGACTAGGTTATCTATCTTATTGGTTAATGGTTTAATGAGCTCCTCCATTTTTGCTGTTAAAGAAACTTCTAAGTTTTTTATAAGTGAGGCAAGCAAATCAGGATTTAAATTTACACCATTACCATTACCATTACCATTAGTGCCCGTGAATACAAAAGGGGTTGTTATAGCAGGACTGATAATTGCCTTACCATCCTTTTTTTTAAACTTAGAATTGTTATGTTTCCCATTCTCCCTTTGAGACAGTGTTCTACAAGTTCTCAGAGGCCTGGTTTTAGGTTGGGTCTCATTCAGCACACCAATATCTGAACTTGACAGCGCCCGTGAGTCAGGATGAACCTCCACATTCATTAAAATGGGCGCTGGAGGGTCAGTAGAGATGACATCACTCGTGTTAATTTCACAGTCTTGGGTCAGACTAATAGGGGAATTTTCAGATAGTGTTTCCCCTATCACAGTGCCTTTCCCCAAAGATACACGTCTATCATTATTAATCTGATTTACTTTCCTAACCAGGAAATTGTCTAGAGCAGCAGGGCCCACCATCACTTTGTCAGTTTTGGGTTTAGACATTATGAGCAGTGATGATGTTAAACTTCCACACAAGTACCTTTAAGTCTAAACACTCACAAAAAAGCAAACGAAAATAACATAATAATAATGAGTAAAATGTCTTACATGCTCATAGCACGTTAGAGGTCCAGAAGAGGCAATATAAAGTTCCTGGCCCAGTCCAGTCTCCTCAGGTCTCTGAGGGCCACAGAGGGCCCGCCCTTTGCCCGGGCTTAGCCCTGTGCGCTCCCGCGCGCGACTCGCGTTGCGAGAGGTGTTCCCTGCTTTTCAGGCGCCTCCAGGCGCGAAGGTAGCGTCAGGGACGCGACTCGGCCGCCGGGGCACCTGGGGGTTGTAGTTCTGTGACCCCGGTGGAAGAGATCAGCTATGCCAGTCAGCCGTTCCCCTCACGGCGCTGGATGATGCTGGATAAGCCGTTGCCCTCACGACAGGTAAGTTCTGCACACAACGCCCCCCTGAGCGCTCGGCGCTCCCTGCTTTTCAGGCGCCTCCAGGCGAGAAGGTAGCGTCAGGGACACGACTCGGCCGCCGGGGCACCTGGGGGTTGTAGTTCTGTGACCCCGGTGGAAGAGATCAGCTATGCCGGTCAGCCGTTCCCCTCACGGCGCTGGACGATGCTGGATAAGCCGTTGCCCTCACGGCAGGTAAGTTCTGCACACAACGCCCCCCTGAGCGCTCGGCGCTCCCTGCTTTTCAGGCGCCTCCAGGCGCGAAGGTAGCGTCAGGGACGCGACTCGGCCGCCGGGGCACCTGGGGGTTGTAGTTCTGTGACCCCGGTGGAAGAGATCAGCTATGCCGGTCAGCCGTTCCCCTCACGGCGCTGGACGATGCTGGATAAGCCGTTGCCCTCATGGCAGGTAAGTTCTGCACACAACGCCCCCCTGAGCGCTCGGTGCTCCCTGCTTTTCAGGCGCCTCCAGGCACGAAGGTAGCGTCAGGGACGCGACTCGGCCGCCGGGGCACCTGGGGGTTGTAGTTCTGTGACCCCGGTGGAAGAGATCAGCTATGCCGGTCAGCCGTTCCCCTCACGGCGCTGGACGATGCTGGATAAGCCGTTGCCCTCACGGCAGGTAAGTTCTGCACACAACGTCGAATGCGGATGTGGGGTCCATAAACACCAGGCGGAGTGATCCAGGCAGGGCAACAGTGTACTGATTTATAATTAAGTAAGGTTTAGGCATTGATCAGTTGTTGACTTGCCTGGCCTAAAACCATATTAAACATCTGAAAATGTATTGTTCGCATCTCTCACAGCATCAGCTTATTTAAAATTACCCTCCCAAGGATTTTTACCACTGCCTCAATGAGTGAAATTGGTCGATAACACTGGGGAGTGTCCTTGTGCCCCTACTTGAATATCAGAACAAATACAGCAGAGAACCACAAACGTAGGGCCTCCTCCCTCACTACAGCATTTACAATTATCATCAGGACTGGCCCCCGACCTCAATGTTATCCTGAAACAAACAAGGAGGTATACCGTTGGGTCCTAGGCCTTATTACAAGATAGAGCCTGGATGCCCTGAGAAACTTCCTCTAGGGTAAAAACAACATTAGCTCTACCCAACGTTAAACACCCCGATCCTCCACACCATCAGGAAGTCCAAAATTATACATACCTTTGAAGTGGTCTACCCATTGCTGCTCCGAGATGTGGTGAGATAGAGCTGGTCCTGACAGTTCAGCAATTCAAGGCTTATTTCATCCTCCAGAAGAGGGCATTATCTGTGGCTTCACTATCTTGGGCTAAGTTCTCCCATGTAGACTTACGTAATGTAAGCTTGTGATTAGTTATCGCCTTCTTATATTCCTTCCAACAGTGGGAAACATGCTCCCTGTCTCTTGTCACTTGCTTTAGGGCAACCTTCAAAAGACGAAGGGACTTAGAGCAGTCTCGATCAAACCATTTTGGCTCATTGAGCTAGATTTTGTCACTGGGACTGAAAATAGTGCTGGCACTTCTGGGCAATACATAAAAATGCAGATAAGATAGCCCCCCTCGATGAATTCAGATCCAGGCAGGTAGATATCTCCTGGTAGCACTTTGGCTTATTTTTTTCATTCCCAGACAGCCCATCCCCAGTCACAGTAGGAGAGAAAACCAATTCTCCAACCTAGTACACTTCTAGAGCTAGAATCCACATCTTTGGCTGAGAGAGGTATCAACTCTGTCTGGCTCAGAGGACGCTTTGAATCTGGGCCCAGGAAAGGCCAATATGATTAGTACGGATTAGCTATCTGGGAGTGGAGAGAAACCGTTGGCAGAACAAAGGGCAGCTTTAGCACTACCTTTTTTGACTTGGAGATATCAAGGAGGTCCTTTTATGTTCATCCCCAGCATCCTCCTAGACAGTTAGGTACCAGCCACAATACGAGGGTAAACGTTTTTAACCTTGTTTTGACCAAGTATTGGCCCACCACCTATGGCACTGAAGTGCACTTATTTTTGCCTCATGCAAAAAATATTTTAGAATAGGTAAAGTACTACACGGACAGCACAAGGCAGCCAATGGAAGAAGTGGTCGGACAGAAGCAAAATGTAAACGTCTATTGAACAAAATGATGAAAAGAGCTGGCCCAAAGCCCCTCCATGTATGTACATGTTTGTGTTTTTATATATATGATGATTTATTTTCATTATGTGATGGTGGCAAGTCTGCTAAAACTGTCTCCAGGCCATATCTAGTGACGAGTTTGAAAGTAACAGTCACCTGTATGTTTTGCATGTCTGATAGTTCCTTGCAAGCGATCATAAATCAAAACTTATTAAGAATGATAAGGAATAAATTAACGTAAAATGTGGTCGGGGGCGCACAGCGGGTTGCAAAGAATAATTTAAGTCAGTGACATAAATATATTCCAAATATAGTCCATATCGATTGATACGATGGTCATGACCACAATTATTTTTTAAATCTCTTATCTGTGAATCTCCCTGTAATTTATCAGTACATTTTAGCTTTGAACTACAAACTAGGTTTCAGTGACATCAATTGTTGTGCTGTCACCAGAATTAAGGTAATGGGATATCACTTCCTGGGATCCAGAGTCAAAGGCCAATAATGTCACATCCTGTGATGTAACTGGGGGCAAACAGTGTGTGATGTCAATTCTACTGCCTCGGACATTTTGATGAATTAACATCCATGGGGTCCATTGAATGCAAACCCCACCTCAGTTTGCGATGAGCTGATGTTTTCACTTAGTAATTTTCCCTATCCAAGTCTCTTTTCCTTACTCTCCTGGAAAGGCAGATGGAGGTACTGGCCCCAAGTGTGTGTGTGTGTGTGTGTATGTGTGTGTGTGTGTGTGTGAGTGAGTGTGTGCGTGCGTGCGTGTGTGTGTGTGTGTGCGTGTGTGTGTGAGCGCAATTGCCTCCCTGTATTCTTCCTTGTCGTTCCATGAAGTCCTTCATTATTTTCCCATTCTCTTCAATTAGATATTCATTGAATGTCTAGTAAAGAGAGGCAGAGTTGTGAAAATAAGTCATTATGTATTGCTTCTCGAGCCTCGATGTCAAGAGAAGCAGGTCACACTAGTTGCAACTAAAGAATCTTGATATTTTTCATACCACATATTTCTTAATAGAGAATCATCCTTACTAGACATGGAAATTCTCTCTTTAGCAACCAGTACTTCTTGTCTCTGGCTGACAAGAGGACCTTGTTTATTAATCTATCCTTTTCTAAGAGATCTCAAATTCTCAATATTGGAGCGGCATAATGTAACTTGTCCTGGTTTTGGCTTTGCTTTCAGATATTTGATTGATTGATTTAGGTATCTGCTGAAACCAGTCCTTTGGTAGTGAACAGATATCAGGTGGTATCCTTTTCCAAAAATGTATATAGAAAACACATCATCATACACCTTGTGCAGAACTTACACCTACAAGAACTCTTCTTCTGCGTGGAACATGTTTCAAACTTAATGTGGATGTCAAAATTAGTTGCTGTAACAAAAATGTGTTTTTTAACATCTTCAACTCATACTAGAACTTAGCCCCTTGATGCTGCTGTTGGACTCTCTCCTGCCCATCAATCTCCAGATAGGCCACCACAAGTATGCAGGCCATTAAGGGGGTTTGGGGGTGGCACACGTGCTTTACTCTTTTGGAAGACTTGCTGAGCTGGACTTCTGATGATTTCTTGGTCGCGTGTCGTAGGTCCTCCAACCTCTTCCAACAGTGAATGTTGCACCGCTTGTTGACTCCCAGGGTCTGCGCCTTCTTGGTGATGGTCTTCTAAATGTCTTTTTTCTGATGGACGTTGACCTGTATGGTACAAGAAATGAAAGAAAAAAGTAATTGTTTTGTGACTATTTGTTTGTTCTAATGTAACACATTTTTACTAATTCAATCATAAGCATCACTCAAGAGTTACTACACAATATACTTTTGTTTTTATTCTGCCAAAATAGCACAATAAATTATACTTTTGTTGTAACCTGTTGACTACCCTTATCCCTTGCCATTTCCTAAATTTAATATTGCAGGGCAGTGACATCATCTAGGCCACGGGGCTCCAACTTTTTCTGCAATGAGAGCTATGTCTCATCCGTGAATATCATTGTGAAATACTGAAAGCTACACAACATGCACATTGTAAACAGAGACCCAGCTGCCAGCTACATTAAGTTGATGCCTAATGCCCATAGAGCCATATACTATGGTTTGAACTAAATACCATGACTTGGGGCACTGTGAAAGTGCTGCCATGTGTAATGGGGTTGTATGAACATGTGTGCATACAAAGTTGATATGTTTGTGTGGGCGACTGAGAGCCTGTGACTTTTAAACTGTGTATGTAATAAATAATTCTCTATTTATTTTTCTGCCATTTAAAAGCATTCAGAAGCATCATTTTTGTGCACATCTCCAATTCTGAGGTGACAAAGGAATTATTTAAGACTCCAATACGTCAGTACTTCAGTTGTTTACCTTTGTGACTCAGCCCCAGCCTGGCCCATAAATCTGACTGAGCACTGCTCATTGTCAGGCCCTGCTATATGTACCATGCTGATCATAATGTCACATGAACACAGCCTTCCCTTAACTTAAAAATGAAAATATGACTGTGGGCTCATTTGAAAAAGAACTCATGGTTGTGAGCTACTCTGAAGGCATCTGGGAGCTACTGGTAGCTCCCAAACGACTGGTCGGAGACTCCTGATCTAGTGATTTGTGGGATAATACAAATAGCAAACATCATTTTAATATGGTATGTAAAAATTACATATATATGTACAGTTGTAACTAAGATATAATGTGTTTTTACATGATGTGAAATTGCTACATTTCATGTAACATTCATACTTATACAGCTCAAAATACACACCAAATAAAATGTAGGCCTCAACACACACAAGGCATACTAATGTTGTAGTTTTCTCTAATCATAAAGGGTGTAAAAATTCACACCATCATTATTTTATGTAATTTAAAAAAAAAAACTTCATTTCAGTCACTACACTTTACTTCGGAACTCAAAGGGACATTCTAGCCTGTGTTTTAAAAAAAAAAGTTAGAAAGATTTACTAATACATTTTAAACATGTACCTGTTCCTCTGGTGAGCCATAGAACTACCCGCAGAGGGACAGGACCTCCATTGCCAGCAACTCCAGCTCCTCTGGCGAGAAGGCTGGGGCCCTCTCTCCTGCTTTTCTTGGCTCCCAGAGGTTTGGAACAGCAGCAAAAGTAAAGGAGGTCTTGTTGGCTGCGGTGTTAGGAAGAAGTGAGTTTTTGTTTCCGAAAATGCTGAGTGCATGTACACCATGTATGTGATTGTCAATGGAGATGGATACAGCCATTGGCTTAAGTACATTGCTCTCACACACATGAGCCTATGGCAGTGTCCATCATGGCAGGGCCGGCTTTAGCACTGGTGGCGCCCTGTGCGACAATGTTTAAAGGCTTCCCCCCAATGACCACATCTACCATGGAATCCCTCACTACCACAATTTAACACTGCTCCTCAAGTCTCTATAACCACTCTCTCTTAGCCTGATTTAGTTTTAAAGCGCCACTTATATCAGTGTATGGTGTCAGGGCACTTTAAATCACACACATTGGCACAGAGATAATCATACATGTGTAAATCAGTGTATAGGAAAGTTACAACACAGAGGGCTACAAGGTGCTGGAGCCACATGTAATTTATACTGGTAGGCAGTATAGTTTGAGTCCTTGGTTTGGAAAAGCAAAAATTCAGAATAAAGAACATATCATTGTTAGGGGTTCTCTTTACTAATAAGAATTAATTTCTACCCAAATGAACCCTTTTTGCATGTTTAGGATAACGAAAGACAGGGCAAAACGACATATAGCTCTAATATATATTTTGGAGTTTGCATGCAGCACTTTGAAGACAGTTAAAAGCTCCCTATACTATATTAGGATTTTAAATTATAAACTGCAAGTAACTAAAGGATCCCTGGGACACACGCAGTAACTAACTGACCTATTTACATTTTATGTAATTTGTGATCTGCATGGCACACATTCTTTGCAGCAGGCATATTAACCGCTCCACTACTTTACCATGAGCTAAAACTTTCACTAGACAAACCTCCACACTTTCTCCAGTAGAATAATTAATCACTGGAGTGATCTTAACGTTTTTATTGATGGCTGAAAATTGCTGGAAGCCAGGAAAGTGCCAGCAGGTGCTTTTAAAACAAAAATATACTTGCAAACAGGATGCCCCTACTCAAAGTCAGAGCCCGGTGCGGTGGCACAGATTGCACCGCCCTAGAGCCGGCCCTGTCGTGGTGTTTCCCACCCACTACCCTCTCAACTTCCACTGTGGCTGTCTAATTCCAAATGTCCTGACGGCGAGGTCAAGCGCCCGCCATTTTAGATAGTTAAATACTGTATTTGTGAATGTTTAGGGCATCACCACCACTCAGAATGGTGGCTAGTCTGTTTACATATAGAAAATGCAAATGTCACTCATTAATTTGAAAATAAACATGTGTTGCTGTGGTTAAATGCGACGTAGGGCAGATTCACTTTGCTCTCTCACTCGTATTCAAGTAAGCTTTTTAAGCCAGCCACTTTGGGAGTGCACCTGACACCACCATTTTAAAACACATAAAGTACATGAAATCAATACCTTGATGGTAAAATCCAACTGTTCCACCAGTACATTTCCTGGATCTGGAGCACTACGACTCATTATACACTTCGATGAAGGCCATTGATGGTTCCTTTTTCTCCATCGTAGCCAACGCAACACAACTTTGCACACTGTTCCTTAATGTTTCATGTATTGAATTTCTCAGTGGGGTTATGGACGGCGCTAAATAATCTAAGTGTGTGCTTTTTGCTGTGAGGTCTTTTCTGCATATAATATTGTTTATTGTGCTAATAGGAACAAGCATGGTAATTAGAGGCATTGTAACCTATTGATTGAATCTATAGCCCACTTGTTGAGACATTTTGTTCAGACACAACTATTTTCTTTCATCTTCCTCTTCACTTTCATGTGTTGTTTTTTTGTCTTCCTAGCTTAGTCCCCTGTGGGTTAGTCTGTGAGTAATCCAGCACTTTGGCATTATGAGAGGAGCTTTGCATTTTAATAGTTGTCGGGAAATAGTTTTTTCCCTATGAAATATCAGTATTAATAACAGGAACTGAGGAAAGTACAATAAATCCGCTCTAAGAACATAGCGAGAAAGTCTCCGAGAGACTGATTAACATTGAGACACTACACAGGTTTTCTCAATAATTAGAGGATGTGCTTGCGTGAAGCCATGACTGCTCTGGCCTTGATATCATGTCCCAGGATGGGCAGCAATTATTACAGCCTACATTTCCGACATACTCTGCCTCTAGGCAGAGAAGATCTTCTCAGCGGGAAAGGCCGATTAATTTCACACACCCTTCTTATCAAGTTGGATTACGAACACGTACTGTGTGTGCTGAATCCATTTCTTCAAGTTATATAAAAAAAAATGCAAGAACTCCGGTTAGCACGCAGCATAGTTCTTTTTTAAGAAGAGGATGAGAAATTATTTTTTTTTTTAAAGTATAAGACATTTCCCAAAAATGTATCTATAAGATAAAAAATCGTTTACTATGATTAGTACTTTCGGGTTAATCTTCATAGCCTAAATATTTTTTTATGCGTACCCTTTTTGTGGACTTCTTTGAGGCCAACTTTGGGTCGAAGAGGGTCATGTGCAGCTATTAAATCTAGCAGAATATTGAGGAAAAAAGGCTAGTAAACCACCAATCACAAACTGCTATCTCTAGTACTGTTCATGGACGTCGAATCACCAAAATACTGAGAAAGTACAAATGACATCCTGTAGCCTCTGACCAAGATGACCTCACAAGATTGACACCTTACTCCACCTTTCACCTCGTAAAAACCTCGGGGCAAATTTACAAGGCCCTTTTGCCACTTTTGCGTCACTTTTCCGATGTTAAAATGACGCAAAAGTGGCGCAAGGGCCTTGTAAATAAGCCCGCTCCTGTTTACTGTTAGCTGGACCTGGTAATGGCAAGGGGTAGAAATAACATAAACCACAACAGACATAAAGCCCTGGTTACTTTGTTTTGCTGCCACTACTGTCAGCACCTCTGAGATCAGTGGTAACAAGACCAAGGCCTGAAACAGTAAGGGGCATGCGAGACGTAGTAGTTACTACGCCTGGTTACCCCGAACTGATGCCCAAATTCTTCCCTAATACATTTGTAGTTGTGCATGGCTTTTGGCCTTTAGTGCATTGAACCTACACCTGGAGACGTGACATCATCATCACAGTCGAAACATCACAGAAAATAAGCTCAGCTTCTCCTGGACACCAAAGAAACAGTGCTGGCACTTTCCACTCCCATTTTCAGTCCCCTGGGGGTGTGTCTAAAGAAAATAGGATATACTGCATCTCCAGGCGGAGTGATCCTCCTCTTTACAAATAAACCTCGTCTGCTTCATTATATTTTGCACTTAAGAATTTGTAAAGAGTTTCATGCCACCCGAGTGCAGTGGTACTCATGAAAATTCAATTAGGCAGCATTTAAAAACTCGCCCTGCAACACACCAGTTGAGCATGCGAGCAAGAGTAAGTCTAAAAAAAGCTTGAAAAGGGGAGATTATGGAAGGCCCCCTCCAATAGTTCTTTTGACAGTGCAGTTTTCCAATTAAATTGGCTAAAACCCCATAACTTTTAAAAGCAGTTTAAATATTCTGCGTACGTGGTTGCATGTCGGAACAACACAGGCAATTATCATGCCTGCATTAACAACATGATCCGAACCACAAATGCGTCTTTACAATGCATTCCTTTACCACATAAGTCGCTACAACGACTTGTCCTAGGGAAAGTGCTGCACTTTGGAATAGTATAATTTACTATTCCAACTCCAGTCTGTGCAACATTAGGGAAAGAGTTGGACTTAATGTCCACCATCAGTCCAACAACGCTTTCCTTAAGGAAAGTCGAAATGGCAGTTTAAAACTGTACACACAGGCTGCAATGGCCTGCTTGAGACATCTTTAGAAGGGCTACTTAAGTTGGTGGCATAATCAGTGCTGTAGGTCCACTAGCAGCATTTAATTTACAGGCCCTAGATACATGTGGTACCGCTCTACTAGGGAATTATAAGTAAATTAAAGGTGTCAATTGCCTAAAAGACAATTCCACCATGTTTTAATGTTTTAATGATGGTTACCAGTTGTAGACCTATACTCCTGAGGCGGAAAGCCGGGAGTTGCTGTTAAAACTTACATTTTTAATATTGTTGCATTTTAAAGTTACTATTGCTGCTGTGTGCTAGCTCTTACCTAGCAGTCACTAATCTCTGGTTCGCCGCGCTGTGGACTCTATCGCAGCTGCGACCCCCGGCAAAATCTTCTAGCTGACACCATCACAGGCGCACACACTGGCCACGCCCCCCCAACGAGGCCACGCCCCCTTGCCTTTAACTGGCGCTGAATCGCAAGCGTACAGTTGGACCTTTACTCCTGAGGCGGAAAGCCGGGAGTTGCTGTTAAAACTTAAATTTTTAATATTGTTGCATTTTAAAGTTACTATTGCTGCTGTGTGCTAGCTCTTACCTAGCAGTCACTAATCTCTGGTTCGCCACGCTGTGGACTCTATCGCAGCTGCGACCCCCGGCAAAATCTTCTAGCTGACGCCATCACAGGCGTGCACACTGGCCACGCCCCCCAACGAGGCCACGCCCCCTTGCCTTTAACTGCCGCTGAATCGCAAGCGTACAGTTGGACCTTTACTCCTGAGGCGGAAAGCCGGGATTGCTGTTAAAACTTACATTTTTAATATTGTTGCATTTTAATATTGTTGCATTTTAAAGTTACTATTGCTGCTGTGTGCTAGCTCTTACCTAGCAGTCACTAATCTCTGGTTCGCCGCGCTGTGGACTCTATCGCAGCTGCGACCCTCGGCAAAATCTTCTAGCTGACGCCATCACAGGCGTGCACACTGGCCACGCCCCCCCAACGAGGCCACGCTCCCCTACTCCACTCCCTCTAATAAAAACATGTGCATGTGGAGGAAGCGCAGCGGACGAGCGCAGCGGGCGCGACGATTGCGCGCCAAAGGCGCGCTTAAGGCAAGCTCGTCTGCGCTCGTCCGTGCCGAGACCGCGCCAGAGGCCAGCCACCTTGATTTTGGTGAGCCGCACTCGCATCCTACATCCTCTACCGTTACTTATACGTCCGACCAACTTCGTAACTTGAACGTCTTATCAGAGGTGAGGCATCCCTTACCGCACTTATGTCACACCGATCTTAATATTGGTCCTTATAAATGTCCTTTATGCATTTCCCCCACTCAATCCTCCACCCTTCCCTCTAAGATCTCTGCAGCACTCATTAATGTCCGTTCAGTTCCGAAACATAAAACTGAAATTTCGGATTTCATCGAGTCACATAATATAGACCTCTTATTTACCACCGAAACATGGGGCGATGACTCTTCAGGACCAGATTTCAGAGCAGCCATTCCCGAGAACTATAGTGTCTGCAGACTCGATAGAAAACGACGCAAGGGCGGAGGTATAGCTATCATATACAAAAATCGCTTCAAAGTCAAGTTCACTGACTTTATCCATAGCGACTGCGAGGCCTCTTCCTTCTCTATTAGCATCTCGGACACCCAATCATTTCCAGGCATTTTACTTTACCGCCCTCCAGGGACCAGATCGAAATTCCTTAATAATCTCAATAACTTAATTGAGCTCTCCGCAGGCGCACCTCATTTCACCATATTGGGCGATTTTAATTTTCATCTCGAGGCTTTGTCCGACCCTGACACCATGACGCTAACCAATGACTTGGCAGCTGCCGGCTTACAGCAAATTGTCACCCAGCCCACCCACAAAGCGGGTCACACTCTTGATGGACTTTTTACAAGCAATCCAAACATCTCTGTGTCAAATGTGACCCCCCTCATTTGGACGGACCATTCGGCAGTCTGTTTTGCCCTAAAATTGACAACGTCTTCTTCCCACCCACCAGCCAACTCCCCAATCACCATCAGAAATTGGAAAAATATTGATCTTCCACATCTTTCTGCTCTGCTATCTGAGAGTATTATTACCAATGAACACGATCCTTCTCTAGCTTCCGCTAATTACCTTCACAACCTAAATAAGGCCTGTCACACCCTAGCTCCCCCTAAAATCTTTTTTCGTAGCAGACTTTCCCCCTCAGCCCCTTGGTTTACAGAAGCCCTTCGACTGCAGCGTCAACAGTGTAGAAACCTTGAAAGACGATGGCGCCGCCACTACAACGAATCGGAAAAAATTACCTACAAAAGCGCCCTCTCGATATATAAAGACCGTATCGTGACAGAAAAATCAGCCTATTACACCTCTCAAATTACCCAGGCAAATAACTCAGCTAAAGAATGGTTTCAGGTGGTCACTCACCTTTCCAACCCACCTTCCCCCAGCTTCAATGGATCCCAATCCCTTTGCGACTCGCTCGCAAACTTCTTTAAGGAGAAAGTCATTGATATTTTCTCAGCCTTTACCAAAGTCCCCTCCGCCACTTCATTTAATCCTTCTCCCAACTACGACACACCTTGTTTCTCGTCATTTGAAGCTGTGACGAAAGAACAAGTCCATAGACTCATTCTGGCCACCAAATCAGGATCACCTCTTGACCCTTGTCCACCTACTATTCTGAACAGGATCCCAGAAGCCATTTCTCCTGCCTTGACGTCCATCTGCAATGCCATGTTTACTACGGGCATCTACCCCTAAGTCTGGAAGGAGGCCATCATCAGGCCACTCTTAAAAAAAACCACTCTTGATCCCCTCCTTCCTGTCAGTTACCGTCCCATCGCTTGTCTCCCCTTTCCTGCTAAGATTTTTGAAAAAGCGATGAACGTGCAACTATCCAACTTTTTAGACAAGAACAACATACTAGACGAGACCCAATTTGGCTTCAGACGGGGTCACGGAACTGAGACCGCGCTCCTTAAGGCAGCAGACGAACTTAGAATGACCCTCGACAATGGAGGAGCTGCGGTATTGATACTTCTGGATCTTTCTGCGGCTTTTGACACGGTCGATCATGCCACCCTGATCGACCGTGTCTCAGCTACAGGAGTCAAAAACAAAGCGAAAGATCTTCTCGCATCCTTTCTAGCTAATCGTCCCCAAACTGTCAAAATGGCCCACTTCACTTCCCAGACTTTCACTCTTCCTTGTGGCGTCCCTCAGGGCTCCTCGCTAAGTCCGACACTATTCAACATTTATGTTGCGGACTTAGCGAGAGTAATAAAATCTTACGGAATTGCCCTTACAACCTACGCTGATGATACGCAACTTGTGCTTTCTGTACATAATAATGGTACATCAGTGGCAGCAAATTTCCAAATGGGAATGAGGGCGATCAGCTCCTGGATGTCATCTAATTGTCTTAAATTAAACTCAGATAAAACAGAGGTGATGACATTCGGGAGGTTGGATCCCATCTGGTCCTCGTGCTGGTGGCCATCGGAGTTGGGAGACCCTCCTCAACCTGTCACCAAGGTTCGCAACCTTGGAGTCATCTTTCATGACAAATTGACATTTCAGCATCATGTCAATTCAGTGGTCTCTTCATCCTTTTATACTCTAAAAAGAATTAAAAAACTGCTCCCTTACCTTCCAGCATCAGCCGGCAGAACTTTGATTAGTACATTGGTTTTCTCCAAAACTGATTATTGTAATGCCCTTTTCCTCAATGCCCAAAAAAAAGTCCTCAACCAACTTCAGTTAGTCCAGAACGCCTCGGCTAGAGTCCTTTTAAACACCCCCAAATTCACATCCATCTCCTCTCACATCCGTCAACTACACTGGCTCCCTGTTGGGCGCCGGACAATATTTAAGGCCTTGTGTATCACCTACAAGGCAATCAATAACGTGGGTCCTCAGTTCCTCAGATCAGCTTTCCGCCCGCTTGAGCACCCTAGAACACTCCGCTCATCTTCTGCACTTTTGCTGAAAGTCCCTCGTACAAAAAAGGTCAACTGGGGCGACAGGTGTTTCACCATCTCATCTTCTAAACATTGGAACACACTACCCCTCCACATCAAAACCGCCCCGACCCTCCTCAGCTTCAGGAAAAAACTAAAGACATGGCTCTTCCCATTATAAATTCTCCTCCTCAGTGACGGTTCCACACTAGCGCCGAGACACCTCCGGGTATTTGTGCGCTCTAAAAATGTCACAAACATAAACATAAACATAAACATAAAGTGTGCAGTGTCTTAAGGCCAGCAAAAACGAGATCAGCAAAATGTCTGCGGGAAGACCGCCCCAAGGCTGACAGGTTCAACACATGTAAAATCACCTTAGGCAAAATGAGATCAGAGAAAACAAAGCCTCCCCCGCTGAGAAACCAAAGGCAGTGAAAGAAACAATCTGGCGTCAGTCCACCAGTATGTAAAATGAAAACAATAAAGGATGGCGAGAACTCTTCTTTGTCTCTCATGTACACATTAACTAAACACTTAGAAATCCTGCTGAACTTTTTTATTGACTCTGGCTTGCTTCATTCTGAAAAGACAAATAAAGTCTTGGGGTCGCCACTCTCAGAGACCTCGTCCACACCTGACAATGCATAATAAGCAAACAAGGACATTAAAAACTGCTTGATAAGAAGCAATGCCAGGTTATGTCCACCAACAACCAGACTTTGGTCATCACTGGTGAGTCCATCCAGTGCAAGGGATACTTCAACTCTGATCCAGATAACGCAGGATTTTCGACCACTGAAGAATTAGTTCTTATCATCCTTGTGGAGGATGGTATGATAGCTGATTATCTCAATGCAACATTTCATGAGTGTCTGTGCGATACAACTATTGGACCAAATAACGTGGGAAAAAGGGGGAAATCATTTTGTTAATGACCCTCAGCATGCCACCCCCTTGAGAGTCCACAAGAACACACCTACAAGAACATACCTACAAGTAACTCTAAAAGTTAGAAACAGTCTACTGGAAGAGAAAAAAAAGCTAAAAAAATCAAACTCCCACTCCCACATTATGACAGCTGCTGATACTGCTTTCATTAAGAATGATCGGAGTGTTTTGGTAACTCAAAACCTTCATAAATTGCAAACAATTGCAATTATACCAATGCCCCTGGCTAATACTCCTTGGGCATCTATACCCATGCAGCAGATTCAGAAGTGGGGAAGTTCTTCGTATCACTTGGATTTGGAACAGTTTTATGGAAGATACCACGCAAACAATACGTATTAGGCTGGAGTGTATGAAAATGAGAAAATGAAGAGATACTGACAGATGGGATCAGTTGGTGCCCTCCAGATTCCATCTCTCAATCTGGAAAGGAGCAGCATTCTGCCAAAAAACATCTGCATTTACAACAGCACCATAGATGGAGAAACCACTAGTCCTCTGTCAGACATTTGGGCAGTACTATTAGGAAGCTTCCAGTCGAGGCATTGAATTACCATTCTAAAACATTGGATATTCAGGTAGATCTCATAAATATGTTGGCTGTATTTGTCTCCAGGATACATATATAGGGGTCTCTAGTTGGCAGAGGTAGGAACATTTGTCCAACTAGGGACCCTTCTTCCTAGTCAGGATAAAGGAGTTACACCCCTAAAATAACCCCGCCTCACCACCTTGGTAGCCTGGCACGAGCAGTCAGGCTTATCTTAGAGGCAGTGTGTAAAGCATTTACACATAACCGACAGTAATACACTGTAAGCACTACAAAAGGACACCACACCAGTTTAGAAAAATATCCAATATTTTTTTATACTCAAGGAAAGACTAAAAATGAGAAGAATCCACAATACAGTACTTAGAACTCTTCAGTTACGGTGTTGGGAAGATCCGCCTTTAGAAATGCAGGGCATCGGCGTCCTCTCGTTGAGCTTCCGAAAGCATGGCGTCCACAGGCATCGGTTCAGGAGGTTGATGCAGGAGTCGTCGACCCTTAAAGTCACACGCGTTGCAGATCGAAACTCTTCATGGTTGAAGTCATGAGCGCTGGCGTTGGCAGTGCGAAGTGCAGTGGTGTGGCGTGCGATGCCCTCAGGTGGCGGTGTGAGCAGCGGCTCGATGGCAGAATCAGATGGCGTAGTCGGTGAGACCAGCGTCACAGTGTGAAGTGATGCAGTGCTCGTAGTAGTGCTGGCAGGGCACTGTGCAAGCAGCAGCAGCCACATTGTTGCTGAAGCACTGTCGACGGCTGGCGAACTGGCGTCGATGGCGCTGGCGTCGGGAGGCCAAGGCTGCGGAGCGGGATGCGGGCGGTGCATAGTGTTACCTTACGAGCGGTGCCCTCGAGCCACAATGCAAGCAGAAGCGTCAATTGCAGCGTTGAGCGTCGACGTCGGGGATACCAAGGCGGCATCGTGAAGCAAGGCGATGCGGAGTGCAGTGCCCACAGGTCATGGTGCGAGCAGCGGCTCAGTGGCAGCATCATCAGGCGTCGTCGGTGAGAGCAGGGTCACGGTGCGGCATTGCGGTGTTGCCTTCTGCGGTGCCTTCAGGACACGGAGTAGGCAGCGGCATCTTAAACGGCGTCGGGTTGCTTTTTCTTCTATTGCAGCACAAAAATAACAGTCCCCAGTGCTGAGGGAAGAATTACTTGAAGTCTTTGCTGTTCCTGAGACTTCTTGTACAGGGGGCAAGCTCTACCCCAAGCCCTTGGAGAAACTCACAAAAGTAGATTGCAGAAAGTTCAGTCCAGTCCTTTCACTGCCCAAAACAGAAGCAGCCACTGCAAGCCAACACAGCAAAGCACTCAACAAAGTGGTAGTTCCTCCTCACAGCTTCTCCAGCTCTTCTTCTTGGCAGTCTTCTTGGTCTAAAAGAGTTCTAAAGTTCAGGGGTTTCGGACCCACTTTTTATAGCCCAAAATCCTCTGTCCTCTCAGGCAGGGAGTGTCTGTGCCCAGCCAGAACCAGTTCTGCCCTCTCTGATGTGGCTTTCTAGCAGGAGGTGGCGACGGCATTGTCAGAGGCAGACTAGGCCCATTCAGGTGAAAGGAAATCTCCTCCCCCTACTCTAAATGCATCCCAGGTCTATTCAGCCTTTTCCTGACCCACCTAGACTATCTGGAGCCATGGCTCCTCCCCAGTCCCTGTCATCCAAAACCCAGACAGTCAATCCACAACCCCAGAAGAGGCCTACTAGATGGCTGAGCAAGAAAATACCTACTTTCTAAAAGTTGTATTTTCAAACACAGAATGTAAAAATCACCTTCCCTAAAAGATGAATCTTTAGATTCTGAGTTCAGGCATACTGAACTTTATTTCTCTACCTAGTACCCAGGGCCAGTTATGTTTATATGATGTTATAAACACACTTACCACTCTGTCCTATGGGGGAAGGTGCAGCTATGGTGAGTTCTTCTTTATCCCCACTTATGGCAGAGGCACCATACCCAGGATCAAATGTTTGCATCCCTACACCAGAGGTGTTAATTACATTGGATGGAGCACATATCTTAAAGAGAAAAAGGGGCCCTTTGAAAAACCCACCACCAAATACGTCAAAGAGACCTAAAAAAGCCAAAACACAGCAAAAAGAGTAACAGTTATTTGCACAGAAAAAAACTCATGAAGAGCCAGTCACCCCATCTATGGCTACAAAAATGGATGCGCTGATGGAAAAACTTAAGGAACTTTTACTGCCCATTATTCAGCGCCTGAACTTAATTGAAAAAGCAATAACAAATTTATCGACTCTGAGATTAATCCCTCAGGGAGAGGGTGTGACCAAAGAAAATGGCCAAAGGCAGTTGCAAAATCGTACAGAAAGAGCATGTAGTGGAAACACGCATGAACTAATCCAACATTCTCAAATCCAGGGTGTGCACACACCAGTAGCCCGGTCATCAGCGTGGGGCACTGTCGCTCATCCTCCATCGGCCTCTTTTGAGACCCAATATCAAGGTCCAGTGACAGTGCCCTATTCACACTCTGCTCCAATGCTAATGGCCCAGGGGACTCCAGGTTTGAGGGTGGAGGCCCCCAATCTCTCTCAAAGGTTTGATGAAGGGCCAAGGCTAGATCTTTATCCAGATGCCTGTCCTTATGTAGTCACCTTAGCAAACACTCCAACTCTAAAAAAAGATCAAACAGAAACCACTATTCAATTATCCATAAAGCACAAAATTAGATCAATAAAACTGGGAATGGACGCGCCAAGGACTAGTGTAACATCCTAATGGTGTGTAGGGTATCCTGGCTTGGAAAGTAACCTAAACCCAACTCAGGGGACTGAGTGGTCTTAACTCTAAAATACCCGGCCACTGCCAAAAATGTACTACAATTGCTACCTAATAACCCCTCTGAGCATACCCAAATATTTGTTCTGCCCCTTGGTTACTTTTTTAAGCTGCCATTGTGCCACCCGGGCACAAGTGGTCCTAGAGCACAACATTTCAATCTCGACAGACCTGGGCCTCAGCTACATTCATATCAGGGAGGAGATACCACCCCTTCATTACCGACTTCAAATCACTTTATGGTGTTGACGGACATGGAGGCTTGCGACTGACTGTGTACTAGGGAAAAAGATCAGAATATACTGGAGGTAGGGCTCTGGGAAAGTTTGGTTGCTAAGCACCCCCCCATTAAGGATATGAACACATATACAGCCATGACATGGAATATTGAAGGTTTGGGGAAGAAACTGTTGAACCAGGATTAGCTAAAATATATTTGCACTTCCGAGTTAATATGTCTCCAAGAGACCTGGGTGGAGGGCCCTGTCAGTTTAGATGGTTATAGGTCATTTCACTCTCCAGCGATTGCTTCAACTGCTGGGAGGGCAAAGGGCGGTATTGTGACTTTTAAAAAAAAAATACTTTCAGATTCCAAGTTTTATCTTCCTATAATGAGTGTCAATTTTTTAATATGTTACACCTCAAAGGCCCTGATGGCAATAATATTTTATTGGTCAATTTTCTACAATAACTAGTTTGGGAGTGAAATGTTCAAAGTGGTTGCCATAGTGGAGGTAAACATGAATAGGATCTACTAACCCTACTCTGCGGCCTTGTAGATGAGGTTAGGGGACCAAACATTAATTTTACATATACCCCTTTGGGAATGCTCTAAATAAATTCATTTTTATAAATACCCTGGAGGTTATGAACCATCTATCTGAATCTGCAGGTCTCCCGCTAGAAACTTTTGCTCCCCCTCACATAGTTCCTCCATAGATTTCATTATAGCATCAGCAAGACTGGGTGAAACCTCAACAATTGGTAAGTTGAATTCCTGGGTTTTAGCGACCACGCATCCATAAGCTGGCATATGAACTGTCCAGGTATTCACAGCACTACCTTTTCTCATCTAAAACCCACTATAGGAAGAAGGAACGGGATAACACTCAAGTGGGAGAGCATTGATAAGATTGTACTCATTCCCCAGGTAATCTCAAACACAATCAATGAAATAGAAATATGTCTTGACCCAAATCAGGAACCATGAGTGCACTAAAGCTCTTTCTGATTTGCACTGTACACTCAGGATTGTACCAAAAGATCCCCTACTTGTGGAACAGGCCCGCATAAGTTATTTAATGGCAAGGAAGAATAGATTAAAAAATCTGAAAGAAGAAGCCTGGGAGAAATTACTGGCTGCAGCTGTCACAAATAATGTAAGGGATTTTTGGCTAACAATTAACGCCCCATTTTAAAAATCTAATGCGGAGCCTAGTTTGGATACGCATGTGGATGAGGACTCCTGGGTGGCGTACTTCACTAACATCTTTAACGTACCTCCAGCAAGCCGAGTGCCTATGGATGCAGAGCCTGTCCCATCTTCTATTAATACCCTTGCTTTTGATAACGGGGAGATATGTATAGCCCTGGAACAAACTACCAGCAATAAGGCGCCCGGCTTTGATGGTGCTCCAATAGATTTTTTTACAGACTGCCCTGACCTTTGGAGCCCGCTGCTTACTAATACCTTTAATGCAATAGCAATAGAGGGACCTCCCACCACCTGGCTTAAAGCCATTTTAGTTCTAACTTTTAAAAAAGGTGACAAGCAAGACCACAGGAATTACAGACCTATTTCCCTTCTATATAGCATGGCACAATTAATGGGAGTGCTATTAAATAGATTGGAGTCATGGGCATCAATAAATAATACCATGATCCCTGCACAATATGGGTTTCAAAAAGGGAGAGGCACATAAGATCAATGCCTGAATTTGAGCCTGCATATAGCAAAGTATACTCATGTGAAGCAAGTCTCTTTATACCTGGCCTTTATGGACCTCGGTGCAACCTTTGATTGTGTATCTCACCCACAGCTTTGGAGATATATGAGGGAAATGGGGGTAGACCAGGCACTGATTACCTTTATCAGACAATTGTACTCAAGGGCTGAAGCATGTGTTAGGCATGGGCCACAGGGAGAATGCACTAGGTGGTTTCCAGTAACGAGAGGAGTTTGCCAAGTGTGCGTTCTGCACCTTTTTTATTCTCGCTGTATACTAATGGGTTGGAGTCTAAATTACTGAAAACAGCGATAGATGTGTTCAGAATAAGGAAGTTGCCCATCCCAATTTTATTATATGCAGATGATGCAGTTTTAATTGTTCAAACGGGAAGATCCCTCCAGACAATGTTAAACACTTATGTGGATTTTATTAAAGGTTTGGATCTCTGTACAAACAAATCCAAGTCAATTGTTTTAATTGCAGGGCAAAAACTGAGTAAACCACCATCCTTCTTTATCTCAAATCGTAAACTGACACAGATGAAGTCTTTCCCATACCTAGGAATCACTTTCCATTATAAGGCATCTTGAAGGAGTATGGTAGAGAATCCTGGGATTAAGTTAGAAAAGAGCACTAATGCTATACGCTCATTCTCAAATAAGCTGGGAACAAAAAACTCAGACATTTTAAGAAAGGTCTATGGAGCTAAATCAAGAGCTGTAGCCACGTATGGTGCAGGGGTGTGGGGCCATGTTGACGCAAAGAGGATCAATCAATCAATCAGAACATTTGTAGATCCAAACAATAGAGGATTTTTGGAAATCGATGATGAGTCTCCCCACTGGTTGTCCCAATTTTCATTTACACAACGAACTAAGTATTCCTTATATAATAGATTGGATACACGTTGCTCCCATCCTCTTATGACACTCAGTTTGGCGAAGAGACACAGTGTCATTGACCCAACAAATAATACAGGATTGCCTATCCCTTGAGTACAAGGAGAATATTATATGGCTAAAGTATGTGAAAGATACTTTACACACTCTTGATTTAGGTAGCTTATTTGGATCGCCAGAAAAATGTGGCTATGTGTTGAAACATGCACTAACTACCTGTTTAATAACCGCTCCTAAAGAAGGGAGATTGAATGTACAGTGTAATACACCTACTGTTAAAGAATATATTGAAGGGCCTTTGCAGGTTGAGGGGATATTCCCCTATCTAGATTTTGTAACAATCCCATGGCACGGGTTTATTTTGCTAAGGTTTTGGCTCAATTATATCCCTTGCATGTTGGGCCACCCTGCTGGTATGTTTACTTCGAACGATCTCCCGTGTTGCCCATGTGATGACACTTCAAGACAGTCTGATTTGCACATCTTTTTTTTGGTAAATTTTATTGTAACCAACGGAAAAGGTTTTTAATTCCGCTTTCACGTAAGCCCAATTTCAGACAATGTCGTCTGGCCCGGTATTTTTTACGAATGCTGCCTGATTCACTAACTTGTTACAGTGTTGCCTCTTTTTTATGTATGTAACTCAAATCCAGGAAATCATTTACTGATTGATACTGATGAATTGCTTCTTTTAACATTTTTAACTGTGATGTGTATATATATATACTTTTATGATTAACTTTTATTAATCGAACAAAGTAATTTTGATGATGATGACAGTTAAGAGCTGAAGGCAGCTCCATGTTGATAGTATTGCAAATGTTATTTAAAACACTAATGGCACTTACGATCTCGATTTTGAAAATAATGACTGCAAAACTGCTACCCTTTCTAAAATAAGGCAGCAGCAAAGCACTACGAGAATAAGATGCAGCAATGTTAGATGTCATCATTTTCAACACCTATCAGTACTTCTTTTCACTGCCTAGAAATGTATCGCCTGCTCAGATATGCCTTGAGCTTGGTATAACCAAGCAAACAATAGTTAGGTGGGTGACTTTGTAAAATTCTGTCAAACTTAGAGCTACAATACAAAAATCATGACATTGGTCTTTGTGGACTGAAACAGTAACTAGGTCGGAACAATCACCAGCAAGGAGGTACATGGCAAATTCCCTGGATACCCTTCAGAAAAGACCCCTATGGGGCATATCAGCCACACGTACTTCTTTTAATAAACCTCTGAACACCGTCATTAAAAAGGGTATCGCCTGGATAGACAGCACACAAACATATACACCAGTATGGCTAGAGGTCGAACAAGACATCCTGGGAGGGCTTAAGCCAATAGCCCTTCTAACAGCAAACCGTCACCCACTAAAGGCCAGCGCCATACTGAAACACACGAGGGAGGCGCTGATGAAGGTAGACAAACGCATGGCGCAGAAGCTGAGAGGCACAGCATGGGAATCCATCTGGTTCAATACAAAAGTAACCTATCATGGGGCGACACTGCAGAATGACATCTGGATCGAGAAAGGCGTCAGCCTCCCCAACCAGACAGAAACCAAGCAAGGACCGCTGACGTTCCAGAACCTACAGCAGCTACACGACCTCCCAAACCAAGAGCTCTATAACTTCCTTAAAATGAAGACGGCAATAACAAAAGCTAACCTACGCAGAGAGGAGCCAGGCATCATCAAATACCTGCAACTCCTCAACACAGCAGGTCACCAAACTGGTAAGATCTACAAGCTCCTCAGCCCCTCCACGCTGGCGCAGAACAAGAAAGCCACTAACGCATGGGAGACGCTACTGGGCAGGCAACTGAACGAAATCGAGCGGGCAAAAATGTGGAGCTCAGCAGCAACAAACAAAATCACCCCACAACTAGCGCAAACAAAGTATTGGTTGCTCCACAGGGCCTACTGGACGCCATCCAAGCTCCACAAGGTCGGCATCGCAGAATCAGACAAATGTTGGAATTGCCAGAAAGAAGAGGGCACCCTCGAACACCTTATTTTCACCTGCGTGAAAGTCAAGAGGTTCTGGACACAGATCAACACCTTCCTGAACGACATGCTCAAAACCGACCTAACCATCAGCTTCGTGAGCCTGGCGACAGAACACCTTACCGCGAACCTAAAAAGTAGAGAAGAGAGAGAACTTCTAGACCTACTCCTCACAGCAGCCCTCAAAATAATCCTAACCAACTGGAAGAACACAGCCAAAGCGAACTTTAAAACATGGATCAACTGGGTCACTTTCCTGAGAGGAGCAGACAACATCACAGGCAACTTCTCGAAAGAACAAGCCGCCAAACTACACATGTGGCGCCCACTAGATGACCACCTGAAGAAACCCCAGTAACCCCCCCCCCTCTCTCTCTCTCTCTTTCTCTCTTTTTCTTTCCCTCCCCTTTTTGTATTCGAGGGACTGTTATAGAAATAACCGCTATTGCATACTCCACCGATATATATATATTTTTGTATGGTTTCTTGTATGCCAATAAAAGTCTTTTTAAATAAAAAAAAAAAAAGAATGCCGAGATAAAATTGGTTTTGCAGCTTCAAAAAAAAAAACAAAAAAAAAACCTCTTACTTACAGAGGATAAGATCGCTCTGTCCAAACGAAGACATGCATGGATGCTAATAAACTATTATAAGTCTCCAAAACACAACCATACCTAAGGCAGACTACTCATTTTCCCATAAACAATTGAAGTTTTTTTATGTTTGGTGTGGGAACCTACCCTCACTTGATCATTCTCCTCTGTGGCTGAAGGAAAGAGAGAATATGACTGGTAGGCTATGCAGGGCTGATAGAGAGGACTTAATCCAACTGGTCTGCCTCTGTCAAACCCTTATGAAGAGTCGGAGGGAGCTATCACACAGAGCTTTTAATGTGTGGAACATACGTACATGCAGCCAAGCAAAAAATGCTTGCTTGGATCATTCCGACAGTCCTGAACTGTTGAATCACAAAATCCTTGTCCAACAAAGAGAAACTGATCAAGACTAATTAATTATGAATAATACAATGTAACTGAATATACTCCCACATCTTCACCCTGTTACTCATTATCCTGCTATCTGTTTTCAATTTTTTTTAAAGATGTATGCACTTTATCTACTTCCCTCTTCTGCTCCCTGATGCTCTCCATCCAGCTCAATGTTCAGTTGTTGTTTTATTTTTTATTTAATTTAATTTTTATGAGGGGCTGGGAGTGTCAAAAGTGCTACCGTGGCACTCACTACCTTTTTTTGCACTGCGGCACAATTCTTTTACTTTTAATTTACTGTTCTAAAATGGCTGCAAACCATGTTCGAATGGTAAACTAGAAATGGAAAAATGGCCACCAGTACATCACGATGCATCCCCACGCATTACTATACATTGGCCACCATCTTGGAATTACTTTTCTTTAATAAAAAAATTAATTCCAAGAAAGCGATCTATGTGTCCACATGCATAAGCATGCATCATGATGCATGAGATTTTATGCATAGTGGCACATTTACAGCTAACTTGGAATTAGTTAATGCAAATACAAATAAGCATTGTCAAAGTCAAAAGCTTGGCCTTTTAGAGCCAAGGCCTATTGGTTTTGCCAATGTATATTTTTCAAAATGTAATAAATATATTGCTTCTTTTCTCCTGCCTGTCACATTTTACATCTTCACATTTTGCACCTTTCAAGCACATTGTAAGACATCTCAAATGGTTGAGAATGTTTTTGTAGGAAGAAACACAGGAAATTGAAAAATTAAACAGATTTTCAAATCACAGCCTTAGACTAACTACGTGTCCCTGAGATTGGATGGATCTAACAGGCATAGGAAGCAGAGACAACATTTGGGTTGGAGAGAACTTACTGGTGCCGGCAGGTACACCTCATAAGACACTGATATTACATTATTAAGCCTCGAACAACAAAGTTATAGTGCCTAATGAGGTCATAAAGATCTATTCTTTTAAATCATGGTGTACCTTTACCTTAGGCATAAATTATGTGTAATTGCACCAAGGACATTCTCTATAGCATGAAAAAGCCACCATAATTACAATTAAGTTTCCCCACACAATCTTTTTTATCTCTGACATATCACATTGAGTTGCATCATGAATGCTATCAACTTCAGCTTTTCATTTGTACTACATCAACATTTTTTCCATTGGCTTCAGCTTTGCATTTAATAAAAATGCATTTGCCTTCCCCCCCAAACCACCCCCTCCACCTGAATTGAATGAATTGAATTTAAAGTATTTATATAGCACGACGTACACCATGCGGTTTCTTGGCGCTTATAAGTACAGGCATAGATGGAAACCAAAATAAAAGGACCGCTAAGCTGAAATGGGAGAGGAGTTACAGATGAAAAGCTTGGGAAAAGAGGAAGGTTTTAAGTAACTTACGAAAAGAAAGATACTGGGTGGAGGATCTGAGGTGAATGGGAAGGGAGTTCCAAAACACTGGGGCCAGGTAAGAGAATTTGGCTCCACCCCATTTCTTGCGCTTGAAACGTGGTACAGTAAGTAAGCAGAGGGAAGATGAGCGCAATTCTCTACAGGGCACGTAGGGCTGTACCACCGAGGAGATGAAGGCGGGAGCCAGACCCAGACGGGCCAAGAAAGTCATGCATCCCAGTTTGAATAATGCACGCTCACGAACCGGGAGCCAATGGAGTTCCTTGAGCAGAGGAGTGACACGATGAAATCTGGGGAGAGAGTAAACTAAGCGGGCTGCCTGGTTTTGTACCAATTGCAATCTCCGTAGACTATAAGCCAGGATGCCGTTATATAGGGCATTCCCATAGTCTAAACGGGAGATGACCAGAGCGGACAAGATACGTTTACGCGCAGAAAAGGAAAAGAAACGGGAAACAGTGCGAATAGTACGAAGAGTTAGGAAACAAGCGGAAACAACAGACCCGATCTGAGAATGGAGAGTGAGATGGTCATTGAGTTTAATGCCCAAAGTTTTAACGGAAGAAGGAGAGGGAGGGGAACCTAAAGAAGGAGGCCAAAACAAAGAATTCCAGGGGCTGGATGAACCCCCCATCAAGACTAGCTCAGTCTTGTCCGGGTTCAATTTAAGATGATTATGATTCATCCAGTCCCCGATGAAAGACATCACCGAGTGAAAGTTGGAGACAGAGTGAGAGGAAGAGGAAAGATTAAAGATGAGCTGGAGGTCGTCGGCATAATTATAGACGGCGACCTCCAGCTTCTGAAGAGCAAAAATCAAGGGGGCGATATATAAATTAAACAAAAGAAGGGAAAGAGAAGAACCCTGGGGGACCCCACATGAGATCGGAAGAGAGGTAGAGGAGAAATCTCCCAACTGAACCGCCTGGGTGCGGTCTCTCAAAAAAGAGGAAAGCCAGACAAGGGCCTCTCCCCCCGATACCCGCCGCCCTGACACGGGAAAGAAGAATGGAATGATCCACCGTGTCAAAGGCGGCGGACAGGTCCAGGAGGATCAGCGCCTGTGGTTGGTCAGAGTCTAGGCCCTCTCTCAGATTATCCAAGACCGACACCACCACAGCCTCAGTGGAGTGTCTAGCCCGAAAGCCAGCTTGGCGGGGGGCTAACCCCCCATTCTCCTCTACAAATGTGCTGAAAACTGCGGTGACATGGCGTTCCAGCACCTTGCCCAGAAAAGGTAGCAGAGAAATGGGGCGATAATTAGTTAGGGAGGAGGGGTCAGCCCCTGGCTTCTTCAAGATGGGAACAATGGTGGCTGCTTTCCAAAGAGGGGGGACAACTCCCTGCGCAAGGGAGCAGTTCAGGAAGGAGAGAGGGGGCAGGGTACATACAGAGTAGATTTGACGAAGAATGCGGGCAGGGCAGATATCAACAGGGGAGCCAGACTTGACTTTAGGAAGGATGGCAAGAAAAGAGTCTTCAGTAAGGGGCGGAATAGAAGACAGGTAGACATCAAGAGGGGGGGGACAAGGGTCTGCATAGGACTGGGAGGGGAAGGGGATATTGATTTTGATGGTCTCAATTTTCTCCAAAAAATAGTTGTTCAAGGAGTCGCACAAGTGCTGGGTCGGGGTGGGTTTCAAAGAGGTTCTATCAGAGAACGCCAGATTGTGGACAATGGAAAAAATTTCCTTAGGCTGGTTCTCTGCGGTCAGTATTTTATGTGAAAAATAGGACTTTTTAGTGGAGAGAATGGCTCTTTTATATTCCCCTAAGCGAGATAGAAAATGAAGTTTCAGCTTGGGGCAGTAAGCCCTTCTCCACGAACGCTCCGCCTGGCGAACCCCCAACTTGAGTGATTTTAGCTCCTCAGTGAACCAACAATTGGCCTCCTTGAGTCTTCTAATCGTGATCCGTCGAAGTGGGGCCACCGGGTCGCAGCCACTCGCAAGCCAGGCATTAATAGTCTCTGCTTGTAAAGAGGAAGGAAGTTCCTGCAGATTGGGCGGGGAAGCCGAGAGGGTAGACGAAAGGAGTGACACATTCACGCGGTTCCAATTTCGAGCCCATAAGTTCTTCTCCAACTGTTTTTTTTTTTACTGGGCTCAAGCAAAGGGAAAAGGAAATCAAAAAGTGATCGGACCAGGGACAGGGGGCAATAGACAAAGATAGAACTGGAAAGTTCAGGGGCAAGACCTGGTCAAGGATGTGTCCATGGGTGTGCGTTGGGGTGTGGACATGGGAGATAAAGTTAAGCTCACGCAGTGTCTCCGTGAAATCTTTGGAAGACGCACATTCTCGAGGGTCAGAAGGCCAAAAATTGACATCCCCGAGTACCAGGACTGACGAATTGTTGACCGAGATGGTAGATAGGAGGTCCTGAAAATCAGAAAGAAAGGAGGGAGTAGACTGGGGGGGCGATACACCAACAGACAGGTGAGAGGAGGAGAAAAGGCAGAAGAACGAATAAGTAAATGATCGGTGGCCGCAATAGGGGGAAGAGGGGAGGCGCTGGAATTGATATTCAGAACGAAAGATAAGGGCAACGCCACCACCGAGTTTACCTGCCAGCCGGTCAGCCCGGAGGGCGCAGTAAGATGGGGGGAGAGCCGCAAGTAAAGAAGGGAGAGAGAACTGGGAGAACCAAGTCTCCGTGAGAAATAAGAGATCTGGTTGAGTAGTATCGAGCAGAACAAACAGCTCGTGATGGTGAGTAACAGCGGATCTAGTATTCAACAGACAAACAGTTAACAAGAGGGGGGAGGGAGAGGACCCCAGGGGGAGGGAAACAAGGAAGGGCTGTGGAAGAACAGAGGGAGATATAGTAGGGCGGCTCGAACAGAGGCCAAGTGAAGCAATATGGTTCATAATGGAATCAGACAGTGGCCAATCCCCCTGAAGAGTGCAAAGGTCCAGAGAGGAATACACATGGATTTGAGGTGCCCCTAGCCCCGTCCGGCCGCGGACGGGCGCAGACGGGCTTGACTTAGGCGCCACTTCGGCTCGCCTTCGTCGCGCCCGCTGCGCTCGTCCGCTGCGCTGACACATAGTGGCTGTTTAAATAGGAGAGGAGCGCCGGGGGGGGGGGGTGTCCCAGGTCTCGGTCACCTGGACAAGCCCAAGCCAAGATGGCGCCCGCGATCGGTGGGAGCCCGCCGGGACGTTCAGCCCACCACCGACCGCCGAGCCTCAGGAGGAAGAAAAACCAAGTTAGTAACCTGTTAACTTTGAGGTGGGTTAGACACAGGTTTTGCAAAAATTTAAAACAAAGCGCGCCTACGCTCATAGTCAGCAAGGCAATTTTATAAAAATACAAGCAACTTTTTAAAAATACAAGTAACACTCCAGCTAGCAGTCGCGAACCCTCTGCCACCGGGTCGCCTGCCTGCAATCACTGAAGGAAGGAGGAAAAGACTCCTAAATAGGGGAGGAGCACGGGGGGTGTGTCCCAGGTCTCGGTCACCTGGACAAGCCCAAGCCAAGATGGCGCCCGCAATCGGGGGGAGCCCGCCGGGACGTTCAGCCCACCACCGACCGCCGAGCCTCAGGAGGAAGAAAAACCAAGTTAGTAACCTGTTAACTTTGAGGTGGGTTAGACACAGGTTTTGCAAAAATTTAAAACAAAGCGCGCCTACGCTCGTAGTCAGCAAGGCAATTTTATAAAAATACAAGCAACTTTTTAAAAATACAAGTAACACTCCAGCTAGCAGTCGCGAACCCTCTGCCACCGGGTCGCCTGCCTGCAATCACTGGAGGATGGAGGAAAAGACTCCTAAATAGGGGAGGAGCGCGGGGGGTGTGTCCCAGGGCTCGGTCACCTGGACAAGCCCAAGCCAAGATGGCGCCCGCGATCGGTGGGAGCCCGCCGGGACGTTCAGCCCACCACCGACCGCCGAGCCTCAGGAGGAAGAAAAACCAAGTTAGTAACCTGTTAACTTTGAGGTCGGTTAGACACAGGTTTTGCAAAAATTTAAAACAAAGCGCGCCTACGCTCGTAGTCAGCAAGGCAATTTTATAAAAATACAAGCAACTTTTTAAAAATACAAGTAACACTCCAGCTAGCAGTCGTGAACCCTCTGCCACCGGGTTGCCTGCCTGCAATCACTGGAGGAAGGAGGAAAAGACTCCTAAATAGGGGAGGAGCGCGGGGTGTGTGTCCCAGGTCTCGGTCACCTGGACAAGCCCAAGCCAAGATGGCGCCCGCGATCGGTGGGAGCCCGCCGGGACGTTCAGCCCACCACCGACCGCCGAGCCTCAGGAGGAAGAAAAACCAAGTTAGTAACCTGTTAACTTTGAGGTGGGTTAGACACAGGTTTTGCAAAAATGTAAAACAAAGTGCGCCTACGCTCGTAGTCAGCAAGGCAATTTTATAAAAATACAAGCAACTTTTTAAAAATACAAGTAACACTCCAGCTAGCAGTCGCGAACCCTCTGCCACCGGGTCGCCTGCCTGCAATCCTGAATACATGCTTTAAATTTTATGTAAATAGAATCATTTTTCACCAAACAATGGCCTATCAATTCGAAGCGTGGGCAGAGTTAGTGGAGTTCCGCGATTCAGAACTCAGAAAGTACAAAAAACACTCAGTCACACTACGCGGAGCTCCGCAAGCAGCGGAGTGCGTTATATAAAAGCTGTTCACTGTGATATTCAGCACAGGGTGTTTGTCTGCACTGTTCAATCATCGCAATCGGCACCATGCACAGCACAGGCAGGCGCTGATTCCTTACTGCTGCTCGAGCGGCAGCTTTTACTCAAGCAGCAGCTTTCTCAACTCAAACAGACAGTTTCTCAACGTGAACTGTGGTGAGCATACGCGTCCACTCGCATTGAGAAATCTGATGGCCCGCGTTGAGATATATCGCTAGGAGGTTGATTTTCCATGCTTGCGCTCGCCAACTTGACGTTGACGATCGGAAATGAGGAAAAATTTCGCCGGGAGGTGAATTTTTCTTGCTCATGCTCGCCAACTTGATGTTGATGAGCGTGCGCGAGAAAAAAACCTACGCTCCACGAGTTTTCCGGAACTCCGCGTATCGTGGAGTGCGGAAAACTCTGCCAACTCCGTGAGCGGAGCGCAGTTCACTGCTTCAGACTTAATCAATTCATGAAAATACACTTATTGGAAAATCAATGTTCTTATTCTCAGACTATTTGTTATTATAATGTCCACACATGGGTGTAATATGGCTCTCATTGTATCCCTACATCAATGGAGTTTTGCATTACTTTTTCCCCCTTTAAGCGGTTTCGAAGAAAGATAATACACACTTAATTAAGAATTTAGATCTTTTACCAAAGCAGTAGAGATACGTCTTCTCTGCTGCTAGAGGCTCAACCTGCTTTCCCCATTATCCGGTCCCGCCATCTGCAGATAAGATAGGGCTGTGAAGCTTTCTCAACAAAGGAGGAGCCCAAAAGCCACGCTTGTATCAGATTTTTCCAATTTTTGGGTGGTTCTATTGCCCACATTAATAAGGAATACACGATTGAAGAAAAACCAGGAACATCTAAGAAGGGCAACTGAGAAAGAAAAAACGTCTTATCCCGAACTGAAAAAGGCACCTGGGGAGGTAGTGTTTAAAAGTAAGACTCCACTCGAGTCTTCTGCAAAATTGGACATGTCAATTGGAACAAAGAACAAGGCAACCCCTTCATGCAGATCCAACATGTTTGTTATGCTGAGAATGAACCTCATTCAATTTGTTTGAAGTTAAACTAAATTAATGAAAGAGCAGTCTTGCTGTCCTGAAGAATAAAATTGCAAGGGTATATCGGGATTGCTACCCTCATGCACTCATGTCATTCTTCTCCATTGCCTGTGTAAGCATTACCCGCATGGAGTCTAATGTCAGTCTCCCAAGGTTAAAGGGGCAGTTGGGGCGACCTGTCCTTCTGGTCTCATTGGAAGAAGTCTGTGGATTAGTTGCATACGACCGGGGAGAAGAAGTGTTGCTTTCTCAAGTAGTGTAGGACAGATTCTACTAAGAGGATAGCAGGACTGGAGTGAGCTGGCAACAGCTTTAGAGCCGAGAAGTTGTCATAACCATTCTACATGACCTATAGCTGCTCAGCCCTTGTATAGTTAAACTTGGTATTTTGGATATCTTATCATACATTGTAGGGAGTGGGGACATTTAGTCTAAGAAGAAGCCTCATTGACCTTTGCTGCTCAATTTGATGTAGTGGGTCTACAAGAGTCCTGGGCCAAGGAGTTGACCAATTTGTTAGGCTTTAGTGGGTATCTATTAGTGTCATTGCTGTGAAAGGCAGCAGCGGGTTTGACTATCTATGCTACCAATGTGCTTACAGTGTCTGTTGAGGTAACTTCTACTTATAATAGTTATGTACGAATAGTTCAGATTTCTAGCAACCATGCCCAGGGACTTCTTCACACAATATATTTATCCAGCATGCTTTGTTATGATGCCACTTTCAATATTATCCGAAAAAGTGCTGTTATTACAAATTAATTCAATTGACAGCACTGATTGCTTATTATTAACAGGTGATTTTAACATACGTTAGCCCATAATTTAGGGGAGCGTATAACAGGGTAGAGAAGTCCTTAGGATGTAGGATTCCAAAATTGTCAACACCTGCACAAAAAATACATACGAAATGGTGACATGTTTGGAAGTGCTGCAGAGCATTTATTAATGTTGGCTTAATTGTCGGCTTGCGCCGGATATACCTATTTGCTACATCCATTTCTTTATTTTTCAGGAACCAGTTCATTTTTGGACTCTTATTCTTTTATATCAATGCTTTTTTCCATTTAGTTATGAAATCATACATCTGGTCAAAAGTGATCATTCGTCCCAGACCATGGACTGGGGGCTTATGTACAAAACCAAGGTCACACAATACTGGTCATGAAATACAACCAATATATTGCGACCGACGTGGAATTTTCCTAACCGACCTATATTTTAAAAGGTCAGTTCTCTACATTCAGACCTACTTACCCCATGAATATTTATGAGGTAGGTCAAAAATAGCAACGTTTCTCATTGAATGTCATCAGTGGGATGTTGGCCTGCTGTGGTTAGACCACCATATCTGTGATCGAATATAAATACAGTTTGCTTTAAAATACAGATTGTTTTTCTTACAGAGAACTGGTCTGCCTTTAAAAAAAGTTACTTTTTTTTTTAAAGCATGGTTGAGAGTTGGCGGTGCTTCTCTGCGACTTCTGCCCGTCCAGGTGTCCCTGGATGAATGACTTGCTACCCCAATTCGGGTGTCTGTAACTTTTCACATTTTTGCGACCAGATTTTGGGCAGCTCACACATTTTAAATAGCAGTTCGATATTTAGTTGCAAACCCATTTTTTGAGTTAGTAATGATTTGCAGACTCCTAAAATGGGGTTTGTGCATTCTAGGAAACACTTTACAGTTGCCTCAGAACCACTGTTTGAGACCGCAAAAACCATTTTGCCCTTCAGGCCCTCTTTTTGGATGACGCTTTTTTATCATTTGTACCAGAAAAAAACCTGAAATGGTGGTGGCACGACATTTATTGAAGGGTTTTAGTAGGTTTAGGCGAAGTTATAGACTGGGAAACAAAATGCAGGTGTGGAAAAAAATCTGTTGTTTAGTAAAGCAGCACCGGCATGTCATGCATTTGGAATTAAGGGGATTTGGGTAACAAACACTTTATTGGACTTTTTCTACAGGTCGGATAAGGTTAGTCATAATCATAGCGCTCCAGTTTCATTTTCCAATGTATGGGTTTCCCCAATTACTAAAGCAGAAGGAAGAAAATAAAATCGGAAATTAAAGGGGTTAAGGAAATCACCAATAACTGTGGCAGCAAGCGATCCAGCTGCTGCCTTAAGATCTGCCTACAAACAGATGGTCTGTAAGAAAAAAAGATTAACCCAGTAGAAGTGATGACTGGAAATATAGGAAATCTCCAAGTGGATGATACAAATGAGTTTTAGCTTTTTGTAAATCATCTGGACACGAACTACACCACAAATTGTAATTCGACCGAACTATGTCTAACACAACAACAGGGAGACGACCGCATGTGAGTGGGTTGCAAGAATAGCAGAAGGGTGTAGAAGGGTTAAGGTTGGGTTTCTTTCTCTAATATAACAGTTGCACTGTTATGTTATCACTCGGCTCCTGTTTGTCCTAACTATACTGCACATTTAATTATCCATGGTATATTGTACACACATGGTGGACAAATGCTACAAACGTACTGTATATCAGATAGCACTACGAAAACCTAATAGAGAGCTATTTAAAGAAAGAAACAACACAAAATAAATAGCAATTCGGCCTCTGAAAGAAGACTATGGAAATCATATAAATTTCCTCTACGTTGAACATAAAAAAATGCATTTTGTAGTTCAGAAAATGAATTTGTCATTGCAAAAGCAGAGGTGAAATCAATGAAAAACTCCACGAAAGCAGATGGGGCCCCAGTACCCAATAAAGGTCGAATTGGTCCTTTAAAGCTGATCCATCATATTTGTCTTCTTTAGTTCATGTATAAATCATTTTACAATACCAGATTCCCAGGCAGACTCAATGTTACAGGCAATTATAAAGAGTGGAGACCCTAAGGTTTATAAGTGTTAGAATATTGCAAGACCTCACAGTGGAAAATAAAGATATTTGCTTTGTTTTATAATTTATTGGACGATTTTCAAAGGAATAGACATTACCATTCATTGGCTAAAATTACAAAAATGGGGCATTGCCCCATTACTCCTGAAAGCCACTAAACTTGTATAGTCTGACATGTTGGTGAGGATTAAATTGGGGCACACTTCCCAATTGTTGGTGAGCATTTTCTGAAAAGACGTCTCAAACAGGGGTGCATACTTTGGGAAGCATAGGGCATTGCCCAGTAGCGGTGAAAAGGAAGCGGACACAAGGTGCTGGTAGACGCTCCTTTATTCATGTCCATCCGTCATTTGTGATCTGCAGCAACTGCCGTCCTCCCCGCTCCCGCGTTCCACGCAGCGAACACCCGTGAGGCCCCACATTCTACACACCACATACCCAACACACCCCCTTCCATCACAGAACAAAGAGAAAAATAAGTTATAATAATGAAAAGAGAAATCCCGAAAGAGCGAACATGTGGAGAAACAACAAGAAAATGCTGAACAAATAAAAAATAATAAAAATAAAAGTAAATAAAAGTACACTTAAAACCTACAATAATCCTTGAATCTAGCAGGTGTTGACATAACCCTGGAAGACACCCTGCTATGGTGCAAAGCGCTAGGGTCAGTTCGTCCATGTTCATTGGAAGGCGCACTCACACAAGGCGCCGGACCGGAATCCACCTGTCCACCCAGTTTAAGATTCACATAGGCAGCCTTAGATCTGGGCACCACCAAAACCACACTCTTATTCCAAATCTTACCATTCTCCAAAATGACCACACAATCCTTCCCTTTCCTGAAACGAACAGATGCAGAGAAACGTGACAACCCCTTGCGAATGAAACCAGGTTTTTTAATTCTCACCCAATCGCTAACACACACTGGGGATGCTCTGCTACACACATCTCTGCTGCAGTACTTCTTCTGCACAGCAGCCCTCACTCATATAGACCACACCATCCAACTTTCTTTCCTCTACGGATTTCCTGGACATCCAGTCCTTGTTCAATTTAGATCCAGCCACTTTACCTCTCAAACGGGTAAAAGGAGAAACACCAGTACTGATGTGGGGTGTAGTCCTCAAAGCTTATAACATGTCTTCGATCACTTGCCTCCAATGCAACCCATTTACAAAGGCCAATTGCAACTGATCCTTGCTCACGTGGTTCAAATGCTCTACCAAACCATTACTATGTGGGTGGTGAAGGGACGTCAGAAAATTTCTGATACTATTCTCCGCAAGCACATTTTCCATTTCCCTGGACACAAGTTGTGTCCCGTTGTCTGTCACCAAATCCTCAGGAAATCTCGTCCTGAAAAAAAAATCTTTGAGAAAGTTTATCACAACCTCAGTAGTCACGTTATCGACAAACTTCACCTCTGGCCACTTGGACATATCATTTACCAATACTTGTACATATTTGGGAGAACAACCCGTGACTCCGAAAGGTCCCGCAATGTCAAAAGCAAGTTTACACCATGGGACGTTTTTGACAATGACCGGATCCACAGGAGAAGGGCAAGTAACTTTGGTATTATTGCTAAGCACACACATAATGCTCAATAGCCCAATCCCCTCCTGGCCACCATAATCTTCTCTCACCCTCCTTTTCATGGCACGAATCCCCAGATGATCTCCATGGGCTGGTTCAAAATTCTCTTATGCAAACAGCAGGGTACTACCAACAAACCACCTCTGCGCAAAATGCCTTCCACCATTGACAATTCTTCCCCCATTCTCCTATAAGGAATCAATTTCATGGGGTAGTATCGATCTGGGGTAACCTAGGTAAACAATCAGCAACAGGGTTTTTAGCAACAGCCACATATTCAAGTTTGTAGTGAAACTCCTGCAATCTATACTGTCACTTGGCAATGCGTGGGGTAGCTCTACCACCATCTTTAGTGATGAAAAGATCCACAAGGGGCTTGTGGTCAGTTCAGAGGATAAAAATGTTCCCCCAAAGGAAATTCCTGAAATGTTGCAAACCCCACCACAAAGCCAGAGCCTCCCTTTTGATGGTGGAGTAAGTGCTCATTGCCCCTTGCAAAGCGTGTGATGCAAACACAATGGTCTCCTCAGAACCATCTTGCTTTCTCTGCATAAGGACAGGACCAAGACCCACGCCACTAGCATCAGCAGACAAAATAGTTACATAATTTATGTTAAATGGCTTTAGAGGTCGGGTCAACACAATCACCTTTTTGATGCACTCAAAACTATTTTCACATTCCACACTCCAAATGAATCTATTGCTCTGCTTCAGTAACACACGTAAACACACAAGTTTGTCACAGAAATGCCCTACAAATTTGGCGTAATATTCAACCAACCAAAGAAAAGAACACCATTGATCCTTATCAACAGGTCTGGGAGCATTTTGTATGGCATCCAAAATTTTCATCTTAGGTTCCACACCCTTGGCAGAAATGTGATGACCCAAATAATCAACACCTTCTTGGAAAATCTACACTAATCCCTTCTTAAAGTTAGGCCACTTGACTTTACAATATCCAGAACCACTTTCACTCTGGCATTGTGTTCAGCTTCTGTCTTACCATAAATCAGAATATCGTCCTGTAAAAATACCACCCCCAAGATGTTTCCAAATAAACTACCCATTAGGTGTTGAAAAAACGCAGAAGCTGATGCCAAACCAAAAGGCATACGTGCATAGTGGTAAGCACTATCGGGCATGACAAAAGACATGAGATGTCTAGAATCCTTACTCAACTCTATTTCATGGTACGCAAACTTAGAGGCACTTTCCGCACTCTATGGGCAATCAGACAGGCAGAATCCTTAAGAATGATTTTGTACTAGAAGTCCTTCAATATGCCCAAATGTTTGCTAAACACTTCGGGATAGTTACGGACCCAATCATCAGCCATCAAATATCCAACAATCTCCGTACAGGATGCAAAATTTGGCACGGATACACCACAGGATTCCATTGTTCTCTGCTTTGATATTGCCTTGTCAGGATGGTTAGGGTCCAAAATTATTCCTAACTCCCCTTGCTCGTGTCACCCCAACAAATTTGCACCTTCTATCACTACATAAGTGGATCCAGTGGCAGAATTTCCTTCAAACACCAAACGTCCTTCAAATTTCCCTAAACCATCCACCCTCCTGCCCCTTAAGAGAAGATCTTTTACTAGAATGCTGTAACTGTTGCCCTCCAACTCCTTAAAATCCTTCTGATTTATCAGTGTAAAAGGAGAACCAGAATAAGTTAAACAATTGATTTTCCTTTTGTTCACTGCGACCACACAAACTGGAGGTTTTCTCCTGCGAGATTCCAGCAAAACAGATACTCTTAGTTCCACCTCAGTGTGTACAGATGAAGAAGATAACATTAGTGAGTTCTCCTCATCTGAACTGTCCAGATTGTTCTCAATGGCTTTGTACATCCGTGCAAGATGTCCCTTTTTACCATATTTGAAACAAGCCTGATTGAGAGCAAAACAAAATGTAGCATGTCCGTGATGGGATTTGCTACTGCATCTAAAACACATCAGTTCAGACCTGTTGGATTTGTCCTTACTGGTTAGAGTCTCGGGATTCTGTGGTTTATTGGGAGTCATTTCTGAATGTTGACTTGAGCTTCCCTTGGCAGGTTTGGAAACACATTTGGCACTTAAGAGTTTGACCTCATTAAACTTGGCCGTATCGGTCATTTCTCGCATGTAAATCCATATTTCATAAAGCGCGAACTACTCACCCTTACGGGTCTCAAGGCGCTGGGGGCCATTGTGGAAATTAAGTGAGCTATTGCCCAGAGTCCAGAGAGCATGCACAAGTGTGAATGTTCAATACCCCTGGCCAGTCTAAGAGCAGTTTCAAGATCAGGATCTTTAGTGGAGAGTAGTTGTTCTTGAACTTTCTTATTACTAGTTCTTTCAATTAGTTGATCACAAATTATTTTGTCTTTGAATTCCCTGTAGTTACAAGTGGCGGCCAACGTTCTTAAGGAAGCGACAAAATCATCAATTGATTCCCCATGAATCTGTGCTCGTTGCAAAAATGTGTGGCATTCCAACACAAAACGTTTCTTGGGTTGAATCTCTTGCCAAGAGCTTTGATGATGGATGCGTAATCATTAATTAACATGGAATCGCCGTCATTACCACAACTGACATGGGTGCTAACGACTTCTAACTGTAAGGTTTTCAAAATATTCCTGCCTTCAGCACACAAATTGTACACTAAAGTGCCTTCTTTTTTTTTAAGTAAAGGTATTGATGGAGCAAGGTGGAGAAACAAAATTGTGTGTACCCCTTGTGAAGTTAAATTTCCATAACCATAATATTAACTAATGGAATGGTGTGAATAACTAATCAATTTTAGAATAGAAGTTGCACACACACAGATACACGTGGGAATTAATTTTGCTTATGTGTTGCAATCATAATTAACTAATCGTGTGATTCTGTCATGTTGTAAACTAATAAGCAGTTTTAAAATAATAAAACGCAGCATAAATGTGCTTTTGTTTACGTATTTGTGGCAGAAATCGTGGGATTAGGTGAGTATAATATGCTTAAGTGTTGCTTATTTGCTAGGTAACTACTTCTAGGGTAAACCTTAGTAAGGGGGGAGGTAGACATAAGGGTTAAAATTCTTAAATTAACGTTCGTTTGTGTTTGTTTCTATGATAGTTCCCATTCTGACTCGTGAGGCCTAAAAGAAAATGGAGTCACTCGATTATTGTGGTCACAAAAGAAATACGCATGCGCAAGCAAAGTCTGAATGCGAGCTGTTTGTGCCTGGAGTGACTACGGTTCAAGGACATGATGGCCTGGAAGTATAGATGGCTGCCAAAAGGATGAGCACAATAGTTCAGAACGTGGGAATACATGCTAAAGTTGCGAGTAGAGAACAGGACTAGGCCAGACTTGGGCCAAACAAAGGACCCATTAGAAAATTGCGGACGGAAGGAAAATGTAATATTATGATGACGAGATGATGCTCATCCACCCCCAAATTGTCCAATCAGAACTCGAATTTATGGTAAAAGTTACTCTCTTAGATAGATAGAGTTAGTGAAAAGGGTATAAAAAGTGCTGATTTTAGTGAGGAAAAAACTTCTTCTCGATTTCTACCAGAGATGCTGCTGGAATGCTGATTTTTCCTGTGATGTAAGATTCTAACTGACTTATAATTTTCTCTTTAACAGGAAATGTACTTTAGGTGAGGGTTTTGAGTTAGGGAGTTAGGAGAATGAAATTTGGGAACTATCTGTCTTTGCTAATACTTGTATTCTGAAAATTACAAGATTGTAGGAAACCTTGGCCATATCAAAATCAATAGTAACTCGCTATGTAAAATTAAAAACACGGAGCACGTTATAAAGTTCCTACCTGTTCTCGGGTAGCGACTTCCCTAGCTACTCCGTACGGCGTTCAGCACAAGCGCCATCTTGTAATGTCTATTTATCTTCTCTAATACTGGGCGCTATCTTGTAACATGTTAATATCGCCGTATTGACAACAGAGGTACTAAACCCCTCCGATAATATCCTCTCCTATTTTATTAATCAGCAATGCTCCATAAGATTATGTGTATTCATTTTGAAACATGTTCCGTTTTGTAATTTTCTTTCAGGACATTATAAGGACCAAACCCGTGGAGGAAATTGAGCTAGTGGAATTTTTGTGAATATTTAGCCCTGAGGAAGTCGAAGTGTGATATTATTACACAACGAAACACGTGTTGGCTGAAGCAGATGTACTCATTATATTGGAAGCAGATGTACTCATTATATTGAATGCCAGGAGAATTTCTGATGACAACGCAATAAATATGGATGAACTTTGATACCTGGTTTGAAAAGAACTTTGATCTACTTATCCGGATTACCTCGCAGTGACATTGACCACATGATTTGTACCTTAACTGAAGAATTTATTAATAACAGTGTGCTCAGAGGATACAAATATTTTACTTTCCTTTATAAATATGTCGATTTTTGAATAAAGAAATAAATAAAGTAAATAAACCTAGACATGTCAAATTTGCTTTTAATAAAAATTAGATAAATGGAGAATTAAGCTGGTCTTGAGCTTTCCTACGCCTAATTTTTTACTAGCAGATCCATCAACCTTAAAAGTGGCGTGTCTAAATAAATGTCTTGTTAATGAAAACCATGGTAAACTTGTCTGAACTGCAGGTGTAAATAGTATAAATATCTGGTTTAGTTTTAGACACTCCACTATGATACAGCGGCTCTCATTTGAATTTCGCCGATCCATGGAGTAGGGTGTAAGCGTTTTGTGAGTAACTTGCGGGGTTATGGGCCCCACTGTCGAGTATATGTATGAATTTGTACTTCAGGGAAAGGTGACATGGTTTTAGAAATAATTTCTGGAGAACCGCTGCATCAGTATCACCGTCAATAACTTCTAAATAAGCCTCAAAAGTGTCCTTCCACAGTTGCCAGACCATAGGGGGAGTGCCAGCTGATTGCAAAAATGGTGGAGGTGCAGAAATTCGATCCATTGTGAATTTGCGTGGGTGGGTGCCACACAACTAGTAACATAATGTATAAAGATTTGGCAAAATGCAAAACTGTAAATTCCAACAAAAATATACACACAATACAGTACACGGTGCAAGGTAGGTGTGCCTGTCACCAATCGGTGACAATAATAGTGTACTTGTCACTGGGAGATTATGTGCTATTTCGCCTCTGCATAGAAATATGCGACTTCTGGCCCAATCCATAATGGCAGCACATTGCACACAAAACATGTGTTTTCTATAGGAAGTTGGGCAAATTAGGGGTGGGGACGCGCGTGCACGCCAACACAGACAAAGGAGTGGCACCAGACCAACGGTTCAGGCCCACAGACGAACGGCGCCTCCAAAACAGCAACGCTACAGGCAAATGCCCTACCAGGGTGGTGTGAGTGCCACGAACGCCTCACTCAGTGCAGGAAAGCCATGGCAAGAACCTCTGAGCACCGAGGGAAACTGACAGCTCGAGTTGACATGCCAGGTGACCGTCCTGACGCTCTCAGTAGTGGTCGCTCCCCACGCTCCCTGCTCTCCTGTGGTATCGTTGGGCTGCACTCTTTGCTTTGCTCTGCGCATTTAATAACTGCTGGCTGCTGAATGTCATAGCGCTGCACTTCATTAAGCATTGTCGATTAATTGAATTAATTATAGCGCTTTACCTCACTTAAGCACTGTTGATTTATCTGCGCAGTCCCAGTTTGTAGCGCTCGCTGTGTAGCTTTGACTGTAATTTGTACTGCTCGTTTTGTGCATTGATAGCAGTAGCGCTTACATCACAGATTGTTTAACCTCATCAATTACTCTTTGTGCCCCATCCTGTTTCTGGTTTCACTTTTGCTGCCATTTTGTTGTTGTGCCTCGGAGCCCGTCCTCTCCACCCCGCTCCCGCCTCCCAGCTGATCCTCCCTCGCCCCTCCCCCTCCCCCCCTCTACTTATGACAGATGCATCGGCGCGCAGCGGACGCGCCCCAAGCGCGCCGAAGGTGCACCCGTCCGTGCCTGGACCGCGCCCAGCGCCAGACCCCCTGGCCCTCGCAAATCCCACTCCACCCGCATAACGTACGATGCTGCTTCCCTCTCGGCACTCAACCCCAGCCGCCTCCAAGACTGCTACCAAGCCGCCCCTGGACACACCCACGGACCCTTCACCTGCCATTCCTGCAAACTCGACTGCATCAAGACCCACACCAAATCCACAAAACCCAAATTGAGCTCCGACGCCAACCACCTGAAGTGCATCCTGCTCAACACCCGCTCGGTCCACAAACACGCCACTGAGCTCTGGAACCTTCTCGATACCACATCACCGGACGTTGCCTTCCTTACAGAAACCTGGATGAACGCCTCATCAGCTCCCGACATCGCCATAGCCATCCCGGACGCCTACAAGATCATCCGAAAGGACCGCACCATCCAAACAGGAGGAGGCATCGCCATCGTACATAAGAATTCCATCCGCATCACGACCAGCTCTGACGATAACCTCGCAGCCGCCAAACACTTTCACTTCCAGATCCACACCGACCCCAAAACCACACTCAGAGGCACCCTCATCTATAGACCACCAGGACCCCGCACTCAATTTAGCGAAGACATCACTGACTTCATCAGCCCTGACGCCCTCTCATCTGAGGACTACATTCTACTGGGAGACCTCAACTTCCACCTGGAAAAGAAAAATGACAGCAACACCACCACCCTCCTGGACAACTTGGACAATCTCGGACTAATACAACTTGTTGATACCCCCACCCACTATGCCGGACACACGCTCGACCCAATCTTCACCTCCAGCAAGCACATCTCCTTCAACCACACCACAGCCCTCCATTGGACGGACCACAGCTGCGTCCACTTCAACTACAAAAAATCCACGACCCACAACCTCCCACAACCAATGCCCCGAAGAAACTGGAACAAAATTACCACCGACCAGCTCCTCACTTCGCTCCAGATAAACACTCCTGCCATATCAACGGACCCAAACCAGGCTGCCACCAAACTCACAGAATGGATCACCCACAGCGCCGACGTACTAGCACCCTTGAAAAACCATCAAATAAGGCAAAGTAACAATAAAGCCCCCTGGTTCAACGATGACCTTAAGACATCCAAGAAGCTCTGTCGTACCCTCGAGAAAGCCTGGAGAAAAAACCCAACCAATGACAACCTGTCCACTTTCAAGAACGCCACCCGCAAACACCACCAACTGATCCGATCCACCAAGAAATCAGCATTCAAAGATCGACTTGACAACAACGCCCACAACAGCAAGGAACTATTCAACATCGTCAAAGAATTTACCAACCCCACCGCCGGCACCAACGACATCACCCCATCCCAAGACCTCTGCGACTCCCTAGCTTCTTTCTTCCACAACAAAATCGCCGACATACATAACAGCTTTGGAAACCAATCAGGAGACCAGTTCACTCCACCCACCCCTGAACCAAATCCCCCCTCTAACAAACTTTGCGCCTGGAACCCAATCACCACTGAAGACACCATCCGCCTAATGAACACCATCCACTCAGGATCGCCTACCGACCCATGCCCCCACCACATTTTCAACAAAGCAAACTCCATCATCGCTCCCCATCTCCGAGACGTCATCAACTGCTCCCTCAACTCCGCTACCTTCCCTGAAAGCTGGAAACACGCCAAACTCAGCGCCCTTCTGAAGAAACCAACAGCATACCCCACTGAACTTAAGAACTACCGTCCCATCTCGCTCCTCCCATTCTCTGCCAAAGTCATCGAGAAAGCCATCAACAATCAGCTAGCCGCCTTCTTCGAATCCAACAAATCCCTCGACCCCTCACAGTCCGGCTTCCGAGCCAAACACAGCACCGAAACCGCACTCATCGCAGCAACAGACAACATTCGAACACTTCTGGACAACGGGGAAACAGTTGCCCTCATCCTACTTGACCTCTCCGCAGCCTTCGACACAGTCTGTCATAGCACCCTCATACAAGGCCTCAACAACGTCGGAATACAAGGAAAAGCTCTGGACTGGATCATCTCGTTCCTCGCCGGAAGAACACAGAGAGTCCGCCTCCCTCCTTTTAAGTCAGAGGCCACCGAAGTCATCTGCGGCGTACCACAGGGATCATCACTCAGTCCCACCCTCTTCAACGTATACATGAGTCCCCTCGCATCCATCGCGCGCCAACACAACCTCAACATCATCTCCTACGCTGACGACACCCAGCTGATCCTCTCCCTCACCAAAGACCCAAACACCGCCAAAACCAACTTACACGAAGGAATGAAAGATGTTGGCGAGTGGATGAAGGACAGCCGTCTAAAACTGAACTCGGACAAAACGGAAGTCCTTATCTTAGGCTCATCCCCCTCTGCTTGGGATGACTGATGGTGGCCTCCGGCCTTGGGAAACGCACCCAAACCAACGGACCACGCACGTAACCTGGGCTTCATCCTGGACTCCTCCCTCTCGATGACCAGGCAAGTCAATGCCGTTTCCTCATCATGCTTCAACACCCTACGCATGCTCAAAAAAATATTCCGCTGGATACCCACCGAAACTAGAAAAACGGTCACCCACGCACTAGTCACAAGCCGACTGGATTACGGCAACACCCTCTACGCCGGAACCACAGCCAAACTACAGAAAAACTCCAACGCATCCAAAACGCCTCAGCCAGACTCATACTAGACATCCCCCGCCAGGCTCACATTTCCGGTCACCTGAAAGACCTCCACTGGCTCCCTGTCAATAAGAGGATAACGTTCCGACTCCTCACCCACGCACACAAAGCCCTCTACGACTTAGGACCCGAATGCCTAAACACGCGCCTGTCTTTTTACTCCCCCACCCGCCAACTTCGTTCGTCCAATCAGGCCCTCGCTGCTATTCCACGCATCAACAGATCCACCATGGGGGGAAGATCCTTCTCCTACTTAGCGGCCAAAACCTGGAATTCTCTCCCCACCCACCTCCGCCTTACACAGAACCACCTCTCCTTCAGAAAACAACTTAAAACTTGGATATTCGATAAATAAATTACCCCCCTCAAGCGCCTTCAGACCCTCTGGGTGAGTAGTGCGCTATACAAATTTCTGAACTTGAACTTGAACTTGAGCAGTTGCCACAGGAATGATGAGGCCAGCTTGGAAATGCAGGGAAGACGGACAGACCTTTCGTCGCTAGTGAAAAGGAAGCGGACACAGGGTGCATGTAGATGCTCCTTTATTCATGTACATCCACCATTTACAATCGGCAGCCACTGCCTTCCTCCCCGCTCCCGAGTTCCACGCAGAGAACACCCGCTTGGCCCCAGTTCCAGGCAGGAAACACCCGCGAGGCCCCTCATTCAACACACCCAATAAGCGGCTGGTTTTGTCGAAGAGTGGCGGGCAGGGGAGGGGGAAGGGCTTAGGGACGATGGATGACAACTGGCAAAATAAAAAATAACAATTTAAAAATAATTTGCCTGCAACCAGCCATGTCACGCTGTTCTGTTCCTCTCCTCCACAGGCATAGGCTCCCAGACTCCACTGCGGCGAATCCTTATGCTGCTCTCATGCTCCTGAAAGCAGCATCAAGAATGGCCTGAGCGCTCTAAATTTGGGCTCCCACTGAGACTGCAGTCTGTGCCTGCTGTCTGCACCGAGCAACGCAGCTAGGGTTGGAGACAGCTTCAGTGCGCATGACGGTTTGGCTGGCCTGAGGCAGCTGGCCCAACAGTCATGCACACTGATTACAGTGCACTTACCACTCCTCCTGCAGTCTTTCATCCCCATGGCCCCACCCGTAGGAAAGGAAAAATAAAACAATAATAAAATGTGTTTATTGTTGTTTCCTTTTTCCTTTCCTGACATTTTGAGGCAGCTGGCAGGATGGGGGTGCTGATGTTGCCCTGCCGCTAGCATTTCCTCCTGATTTACCCACTGTACACCTGTCAGTATTTCTGTGTGCCAGTCACTCTCTCCATCTGAACTGTTCTGTTATGGACTTACAATATACTTGTTCAGTATTCACTAAATAAAATATAAAAAATTATTTGACTCTGAATCCAAGTTAATTAGAGGGTGTTGTTTTTGGCTGAGGCAGGTGATATAAGTGTAAAAATGCTACGTGGCAAATTGGAGTGCTAAGCATTGATCGAGACACAAAGTAGAAGTAACTAGATGAGCGGATGGAGTAATTATGTAGTCATAGATTACATCTGTTGACACTTAGATTAATCGTGAATTCTACAATTTATGCTTTACATGGATTAAATGTAAATGTTGGAAGTACCACCAAGTTGCTGTTTATAATGATATCCTCCATGAAATTAATGTCATTAACACATGGCCAAGCATTGTCCCCTGGCGAAATGTCTGGTTGGTTGGAGTAGGCTCAAAGTAGTGCATATCACACAATATTTCAACTACCACAGTTCACTGCCAATTTTCAAGTAGGATTTGAATGTAATTTAGCAAAACAAGAAGAAATTGCACTTCGTCCCAGGCTGCCCCCATCTGCGCCTGGAAAAGCCTTCATCTTTACAATTTGAAATATGGCGTGAGATAGAGGTAGGTTCTCATTTTCCCAGTAACCCATGGGCCTCCTTTTTAATGTTGTACATTTGTGGTACAACTCAGCTTCTGTGGCAGCCCTTAAGTTCATCGCAGAATCTCTTGTTCAGGCTTTTTCAAGATCCAAATGTTGGGCTGATTTTGTGACTAGTGAAATGAAACAAAGTATGTATTTTACAGGGAAATATTGAGTCCCTACCTGTATGATCTTTTCTATCAAAAAAGGGACACATTTATATGCATTTGCCCTTTGCTGTTGGATGAGTAAGAGCTGAGAGCATCCTTGGCTGAAAATAATAGTAGAGATGGTCTATGGGTGAATGACCAATATATTGTTTCAAAAATATTGAGGTGCAACAATATTGTGTCAAAAATACCATCAAGTCAAAAGTATTGTGGGACAGAATTTAGAAGGTGAGAATATAGTTTTTGTAGGTATATAACATTGTTTTCTTAAATATTCTTGTATATAATATTGTTTACTTTATGTAATTATTAAATGTTATTTTATCAGAGAATATAATATTTTAGATATTAGTATAATTATATTAATTGTTTTATATTTGTTAACTATAGTTTGTACGTTTTATTGTGTAATTACTACAGTTTAATTTCCAATTTATAATTTAGTAGTGGGTTATTCTGTTTGTAGGGGAATAGGATGTGAAGTTTTTTAAATACTAAATAATTGTGTTTTTTTATACATTAATTATATTGATGTGATATTTAAATAGCAATTGATTATGTTAAGTATTTAATTAGTTAGTTGTTATTTAATTTTAGTGCAGGACCGGAGGTTCCTTTTATGCTTCAAAGCTTGCAATTATTTGTAATGCAGCAGTCTCGAAGTACCGTGAAATAGCAAATCCCAAGAGGTTTAGAGAGAACTAGCCAATGGGATACAAAACGTACTTCACAGTAACAACCAATAGGAACACATCATAACCTATAATACCTATATTGACTGTGAACAGTCCTCTTTTTTTCTTGCAGGTCGCTGTCTAGATAAGTATTATTAATTACTTTTACCTACTTCATATTGTAGTGGTGGTTGTATTGCATAGTAATTATTTTGTTATTGCCATAACTTGGTTCCTTTTCTTTTGACGCTTTGTGTAACATTGCTGTTTAGTCCCTCACACGCTGTGTGTGGTGCGCGCTGGGTACGCATCCTAGACTTAGCCATTTTGCTACTGCGTTTGAGGCACTGTTCTCATCAGGTTTGCCTCACAGGAGTTCACACATTCCATTGCACTTTATTCCCATTTGCGGGCATTCTTTTTTCTTGGTCCCGAGTTCAGGCAATCTTTCCTCTTGAGCTTCGGTCGTCATCTGCTCTTCCAATGCGAAGTCTCGGAGTATCCTAGGGGAGCGACTCTCATTCCTCCTCACCTCTTGTCCCTTTTTTTGGACAGGATTTTCTCTACATGTTCACTCCCTTAGGGAGGGAATAGCATTATCTTTCCTCCTCCTTCATTTTAACCCCTTTTTTGCTAGACATTTTTTTTCCCAAAGACATTACAGAGTTAAATAGCTCTCCTTTATTACAGGAGAATATTGAGGATGGGGATAATTTTAAGGACAATTTGAATGATTTTATACAATAATCTGTGGAGCAGGCTTTTGCTGCCTACATGGATAATGTTACCAAGAACATTGAAAATTCGGTGATTAATCTGATGGCGAAGACAATTTTGGCCCATTCTGCGGGGAAATCAGAAAGTGCAGAGCCATGGGATATCCCATTTCAGCTACTAGTACAGAAATGAAATCTAAATCTAATAATGCGCTGGTGTCTAGTGAGGCTTCCTCACACAAGGATGAGGACATGTTTCCTCCCAAGCCTCCTATTAACAGGGTGAATAAGGTGATAGCTTCCAAATGTAAATTAAAGTTAAAAGATTTTATTAAAAAATCATCTCCAGTTTGCATTTTTAATATTAACGACATAGATGATGACTTAGGTGATCCAGATAGGCATGATGACACAGATGGTTTTAGGTTAACAGATTCTTTTTTAGCCCCTCCGCATAAGAAATCAAACATGGTCCCGCGGCCACACGATCCTTTTGGGGCAAAAATTGTGTTGGACACAGAAGGTGTTCCTATGTTAGAGCCATAGCTCATACACCACCCTAATTCCGTGTAACGGTTTCCTGCTGATCACATGGGAGATTATATTGCCTCCAGACTACGATTACCTCTTAACAAATAAACTATAGGCAAATTAAAATCTGAATGTCCTAGACCCTCCTTGCCTTCAAATACCTCTGCCACTCCCACTATTAACCACTCTGTGCTTACATTCTTTTCTAAATTTTGCGAGGATCCCCGCAAAGGAGTTGACAAGGCCTGGTCTACCTGCCAGGACAAGGTATTTGACATTTCAGGTGCACTGTCTTGCATTTTTGACATTGCGGAAGCTGCCAGACTTTCATCATCCTGAAGTTCTCTATAAGAGGGTTCAAAAAGATTTTTGTTTGCTGGACATTGCCAAGTTCCACCATTATGGTTGAACGGAGAAAAGGTCTTTTATTAAAAATGGATTCCAAGTTAGCAAACCTTGCTACCTAGGACCCTGGAGTCACGGCAGAAGGACTTCCGTCAACAAGGCTTGTAAGTCACTCCATTAATCTTTTCCCAATGAGTTTTTGCCAGGGCCGGTAAAGGCAAGAGTCACTTTACCGGACACAACTTCCACAACCAAGGGTTTCAGGGCTCGTACAACTCCAGCTCCCAAGAATATAAGCCTCACTTCTACCCCCAGAGAGGCAGTGGTTTCTGTGGATGCAGCCAAAGGAGCTACAGATACAAGAACCAAGCAGATGAGTCCCTTTTACTGTAGGAGGTCTACTCTGTTTGTTTCAACCAAAATGGCAATCTCTGACTTCAGATCCCTGGGTCTTAAGCACCATTTAGGATTATGCTATAGAAGTTTATATAACACCTTTTCAAACCGTTTCTAGCCGCCCAAAGTTTCCATCTGAAAGGTCCAATCTCATATAATTAGAAATAGAGTCTTTACTACACAAAAAACATTCAGCTCTCCTCTCCCAACCCCGTAGGTTTCTTCAGTTCCCTTTTCCTTGTACAAAAGAAGAACAAAAAGTAAGACCTGTCATCAAGCTCTGTCAGTTCAATCAGTGTGCAATTTATCGTCATATCAAGATGGAGACTATCATCCATCTCAGGGAATCCTTACTCTGACACGATTGGATGGTCAAATCTGATTTGCAGGACGCAAACCTCACAGTCCCTATACATCATGATCACAGAACATTTCTTTAGTTCCAATAGCAGGGAAAAACAAATCAATTCTCTTCTATCCCCTTCAGTCTCTCTTCGGCACCATGGCGCTTCACAAAACTCATGAAACCCGTTGTAGGTTATCTTTGATCTGAAGGGATCAGACTTATCATTTATCTAGACTCTTTTAATGTTCCACAACGTACATACTCTTCAATCAAGAGTCATTGCACCCTACCTGTTCTCTTCTTTTAGATCTAGGTTTCCTCATCAATAGAGAGAAATCCATTCTAGTTCCTTTCACTCAAATGGAATTTTCAGGTTTTCTGATCAATTCTTCCAGTGCAACGCTTCACTTACCTCTATCACCATACCCTTTGAAGTTCTTTTATCTCCCTCAGATCACTACCGAGAACAGTGGGTCTTCGTTCTTCTTCCATCCAGACCATTTTTCCAGGCCCCCTCCACTATCAAGCCCTCCAAACACTGAGGATTCGGCACCTAGGCAAAGGTCCCACTTATTTCGACTCTATCCGTCTAGATTCAAAAGCTCAATTAGAGCTCTAATGGTGGATAGAACATTTTCATACCTGGAACAGCAGGGCTATCATTGCATCAGCCCCAATCTTCTGTTAGAATCTGATGAAAGTCAGATGGGGTGGGGAGCCTGATGTGGACCAATCTTGACTGGAGGGTACATGGTCTCATAAGGAATCCACATTTCACATCAGTTGTTTAGAGATGCTTGACAGCTCCTTTGCAATCAAAATCCTATCAAAGAACAGAGTATATTGCTCCATCCTTCTCTGTATGGACAATATTACTGCTGTTCGATACATCAGTGCGTCTAGGAGGTGCCAAATCTAGGCCCGTTGCAGAACTAGCAAAATGTTTTTGGGAGTTTTGTCTTCTGAATCATATTTCAGCTCACCCAGAATACTTAGCAGTAGACCTCAACACCTTAGCTTACTGGCATTCTTGTTATCCTTGAGATTAAAGTGATTGGAGGCTTTATCTGTCCATCTTCAGGTCCTTACTTCACAAATGGGGTCCTTTCCAAATTGATCTTTTTGCAACCAGGCTCAATTCTCACCATTCCCATTTCTTCAGCTGGTGCTCAGACCCTGTAGCTTTGGCTTCAGGTGCCTTCTTGAATGACTAGTCCCACTACATCAATTATAGTTTCCCTTAATTTCTTATGATCAACAGGGTCATGGTTCAAGTCAGACGGCAGCAGGATATCCTGGTTATTGTAGTTTCCTTTTGGCATTCTCATGTATGGCTCCTACCTCTTTCTAAGACTAACAGTCAAATTCCCAGTCCTGTTACCATCATTTTCCGATCTCCTTCTGGACCCATCAGGTAGTTTGCACAATCTAGTGCTAGACAACTCCCTCTCTCTTTCGGCCTAGAAGATAGAGGGAATTCCCAGTCTCTCCCTTTCATTTTGCTAAAGCTACATAGTACGTCAATAAACCCTGGACTCCAGGTACCAATAAAGCTGATCACTCAGCATGATTTTTATGGTCAAGCTAGTGGCATCAATTTCCTCGCATCTGAAGGAAACACAAGAAAAACGTATCAAACGATAAACCTTTACAGGTCCGCCATTTCCATGCACCATCCTTACATGAACGGAACCGGTGAGCATCCGCTTGTCTACCAATTGTTAAAGGGAGCACGTTTTGAAATCCTCCTATTTATAAATAGGGTGAATTTTGGAATGTCAATGTCGTTTTGAAATTGTATACCTCCTGGTCTGATAATAGCAATCTCTCATTAACACTATCTGATGTTAAACCTTTAGATATTTCTTCTTGCCAGTTTACTCCTACAGGTGTGCTTTTTAATATAACCAGACATACAAAAACAAATTTGACTACTGTGTTTTTCCTGTACTTCCCTGATCAACCTAAACTTTGTGTTGGAAATTGCCTCAAAGTTTATGAACAACATACTATTCCTCTCAGAACGTCCTCAGGCACTCAACTTCTCATTCCTTCAGAAAACCCCATAAACCAATTTCTTCGCTACACTTGCCCTTTGGGTTAAGTGGGTCATGTTGCTGGCAGGGATTGACACATCTATTTTTGGGCTTATTCTTGCAGGGGGGCCATGGCATCTAAAGCCTACTGGACAGGCTCCACTCTTGAGGACATTCTGAGATCAGCTGATTGGTCCAATTACAATGTTTCTTGCACTTTGGTTGTAATCCTGTTCTTACATCATCTTCTGTTATAATTGACATGCTTTAGACAAGTATAATAGGAGCCTCCGGTCTTGCAATAAAATGTAGATTTTCCTAGTAGTTTATGAAGAAAAATCTTAATTTTATTAAAGACACAGAGGCGAGTAATATCCCACCTCAACACTACCCTGAGAGTTTCACCTGCACCACCACCTGCAGCCTCCTAAAAATAAAAAAAAATAAACCTCAACAATAATGCTGCAATTCTAAGGTTCACCTCACACATAAGTGAAAATGATGTTGACTTTCTTGACGTAAGAGTATACATAAATGAGGGCAAGATCAACACTACTCTACACAGAAAAGAGACAGCGGGGAACTCAACGCGTCATGGTTCAAGTGCCCATCCTCAAAACCTAGTGCAAAGTATACCCTTTGGTGAACTCCTCAGGATAAAAATAATATGCAGCACCATAGAACATCAGGAGGCAGGTACTAATGAGGCACTGAAGAAGTTCAGACAAAGAGTATATAGTACATCTAACCTAAACCAGGCAGTTGCCAAAGTAGCCCATAGATCTAGGGACTCCCTGTTAGAACCCAAAAGCAGCAATATTGAGCAGATACATGAAACAAACACACCTAGACTCATCCTTACATTCACCCAACAAGAACGTCAGATCAGGTCCATAATTAAACGTAACTGGCCGATAGTTCTGACTGATGCAGTCTTGGCCCCAGATCTCTTAAACAGCCCTACCATCACATTCAGAAAAGGTACCTCCATGAGAACACAAATCGTGAAAAAAAGCCCTGAAACTTCAACCAAAAAGACAACTTGGTTGCAACCAAAGGCAGGGGTTTTACAAGCGCTCTTCATGTCAAGCGTGTAGATTTAGAGTAACCACCACTAAATGTGCATGACCTCTTTCAGCGCCACTGAATACAGGATCAGAGGCAGCTATAACTGCAAAACCGAGTACGCTGTGTATGTCCTGACATGCACCTGTGGCCTCAGATATGTGGGCAGTACGAAACTACAGGTGTATGTCAGAATCTTACAACATCTGCGAGCAATCGCCAACAATGACACAGCGTACCCGGTAGCCAGGCACTTTAAAGCATTACATGGCAATGACCTCAAGTGCCTAAAATATTTTGTAATTGCAGCAATCCCCAACCCCCCCCAAGAGGGGGCAATCGGGAACGATCCTTACGGCAGCTAGAGTCAAAAATGATCCTAGAACTAGACAGCAAACATCCTAGAGGGCTAAACAACACTGAAGACCTGCACAATTTCCTATAAAACATCCCAATGCCTAGTATATATGACAGAGATTATTTCAAATACCCTCAGCTAAGAAACCCCCTTCCCTGTTTTTAAATTCCCTGCACAACAATTTTATTTGGTTATACACCTACACCCCCACACAACCATTGCACTTTAAGCACTGCGCTGTGCACTTTCAAGCACAACATAAAGCCAATATAGGTGCTATTTAATTGTTTACTTATTGCAAATTTTTGCACAAAACCGTTGAGGTAATTGACAATCTAATTAGATTTGTAATGCTAAACATGTTTACATTTGACGAGAGTGGCACTGATATTTATGAATTCATTCAGATAGCTTTTTTAACAGGTGAATATAGCAATTGCGCAACAGGTTCTATTTATTGTGAATTTTGATTATGTATGAAGCTACTATCATATTTATTTTATCATATTTATTTTACCATCATGTAATATTGGATACAACAAATCTAGTAGAGAATATAAATTAAAATGTCATTTTTCTACTTTACAGCATGATGAAATTTCACTATAAGGATGATACCTGTTCGCAATATGTTTGGCAGATTTTCTTGCATTCATGCAGTTATCATAGTCAGTGCCAAAAATCCATCAGTTAGTAGAAACATGTTGTTTTAAATAAAAGGTCATGCAACTTTGAAAATAATAAGTATAAAAACAAAGAAAGAGCACACGCACCACCAGTATGTTTTTCATGTTTACTATCAATCACATGACACGGGGGTATCCCAAAGAAACAAACACAAAAAATAAGGGTATAAAAACAGTAGGCGGATGGCGTTTCCGCATGTGAACAAGGATACTTTGTTACCCGAAACGCATCAGATATATATATATGTGTGTACATATTACCCAGTAGGTAGTTATAGTTAAGACCTATTATCCATAGGAAATCCGCAACATTCTATTCCCAATAACTTTGGTGACGATTGATGAATCTTTGGTAACTTTTCCAGCCTTTTGGCCAGCTCTGGTCTGCTCCTATCCTGAAGGTTTTGGGATGATTTGTCAAGCGGTGGCCGAGAATAAAGGGGGGTCCCAAAACGCATTTTCCCTATGCAATTTCCCATAGGAACTTTAGCCAAAGCTACAGCCTGAACTGCTAAACGGAATTACGCCAAATTTGGCAAAGATTCAGACTTGTGACTTTTGCTTAAATGGTGTCAATCTGTTCAGTAGTTCCTGAGAAAATTACAGTAAAAAGCATTTATATATCTATGGGCGAGGTGGATTAGCACCCTTCTGATCACGCGCTGAATGCTAATTGGCTGTCAAGTGGTTGTCAACATTCAAAACCAGGAACTGTTGGCAGCCATTTTGTGCCTCGGTAGAAGCGAGGCTGAAGAAGTCAGTGGAACAAGTGTGCAAAACGTATAAAGGGGCGGGGTAGAAATATCCTGATCCTCTAGACCTGATTAGGGGATCCCAGAAGGACTCCCAGGGCCCAAATTTTTCTTTTTTTTTTTTTTAAAAAAAGACCCAGCAGGTGCGTGTAGGGTGTGTGGACTATGCCGTAAAAAAAATAAAACAGAGCTTTTTTTTATAATTAGCCCCTGGTGGGGCTAAATACCGGGGGGCAAAATTATTAAATGTTATGTGGGCCCACAGGGGCCCCCCAGCCCCGGGGATCGTCACCCCGAGGCTAAAACAAAATGGTGGGGGGAGGGGTCGTGGCCCCCCTCCTGGAGCACTGGAGGGCCCGTCAACCCCAGAGCCACAAAAAAAATGGTTGGAGGGGCTGCAAGGTCTCCAAAGCCTCGGTAACCACCATTCCCCGGGGCTTTATGTATTGTGGGAGGGCCGGTTCCTGCAGTTTCCCAGGGTGTCCATCCCGCCCTCCGATAGCAAGGAAATCTGTTCTCTCTTTCAAAATCTAAATCAGATTGCTTTTTCACATGGGGAGCTGCATGTTAGTAGCTCCCCATGTGGAAAAGCAATGCCGGCTCCCAAACGCGTAGAAGTTGTGCACCAAAGGCGCTGAAGTCACGCACCCTACAGATTATTAGTCGTGCATTCAGCCCGTGCACACCTGGGGGCCATACTGAGCTCTGCGCTGGGTGTGCGACTTCTAACTTTACCGTAAAGAAATAGCCCCTATCAGTAATTTCTAATATCCCCGGGGTCTTATAAAAAATGTTGGGGCCGTGCACTTTCCCGCCAGCTCCCCGCATCCTTTGGGAGCCGCCAATTTTTTTCCACATGGGGAGATGCTAACTTGCATGTGGAAAAGCAATCTGGTTTGGATTTCGAAAGTGAGAACCTTTTTCACTGCTCTGTCTTTCAAAATCCAAACGAAGTTTGCTATGGGAGGGGCTGGAGGTGCGAGACTCCCGCCCTCTCATAGCAAACAGCAGTGTCCGGGGGTAGGCACCCCGGGACCCTGCAGGAGCCAGCCTTGGGCTGGTAAAGAGTTAGCCTCAGTATTATACCTCTAGTTATAAATATCATTTCTATTTTTAAATGTTTTATAACTATATGATTATCACACTAAATAATAGTAAATGTTGTCAGAAAAAGAAGACGTATATACTTTTTTAACTAACTTTTATTAAAACAACAATAAATAACTAGAAACGTAACTTTAAGATAACAATATAATAAATAACTAGAAACATAACTTTACCATAACAATATAGTACCCAAAGTGTGATATGGACTTCAATGGAAGAAGGGTAGGCAATCTGCAAAACAAAAATAAAAATAAGTGTTCAAAATTAGATTGATGTGACTAAATGAGGTAAAACATTACAAGTTAAGGTAATACTTGGCAATATTTTTTTATTTGCACATCTGCAGTGTGCCTGATACATTCCACCACTCTTATAGACTCGCATTCAAGAGGTGTCTTTACAGAAGTGCCTACTGCGTCAGATTTACAGTATGGATCAACAGGTCTTTAAAATGATTCAGAGGTGAGACAGAATTAGGTGAGAGATCAAGTCATTATGCAGGACAATATTCTTTGGGGCTAATTTACAAGTCCTTGCGCCACTTTTGCGTTCCTTTTCCCATGTTAAAAGTGACGCAAAAGTGGCGCAAGGGGCTTGTAAATAAGCCCTTTTATTTCTAACGCATTTAATCAGAGGCATTGTATATTTAGGCCGCTCTGCTTACCTTGTGTAAACACTGTGACCAACAATTTGAACTCAGCTTTGGTTGTACACGGCAGAGTGGACAGCAGCGTCCATAGCTTTAAAAGAGAAAGAGAAATGATGTGAGAGAGAGTGCGATAGAGAAAGAGAGAAAAAACAACATTAAAATGTGAGAGAGAGAAAGTTATAGATGGAGCAGTTAATACTGGAGAAAATCTTCATAGCTCACCTTTTGCCTTCGTTGTTTGTCCAAGCACGTGCTGGTTCATAGAGCACCCTCCAGTTTATTGATCTGAAAGATAGTATATAGAGTTAGTAATAGCATTTTACATACAACTGCACAAGTATATTTTTGGGGGGCTTGTAAATCTGCCCCTCAGACTATTGTAACCTATCTATTCTCACAGCTCGGAGGTAATTGTACATTCCTATGCAGTGAAGCTGCTGCACACTATCCACTCTCTCCGTCCACAGATGACTTGTCATTGTTTCAGAAATAAGCTTCTTTGCTCACCTTGTGCCATTGGCGTGATTTAAAGAGGGTGTCGAAGCAGCCTTCTCAGACGTTACGATGGCCAGGCATCATCGCAGAATGCACGAACGTAGAGCTTTGGAGGTGTTTGGGGGGTGATAACACCAATTTGTGAAACACAACCTGTAAGTTAAAAAGTAAGTTAACATTGTGTGTCATTTGTTTATCAAAGGAGAGAGGAAGTGAGAGAGTGACTGCAAAGAATATTTGCAGCTCACCTTTCTGTCACTGGTGTTTTCTTCACCACCTGCCGGGACATAATGCACCCTGAAGCTCTACATCTAAAAGATAGTAAAAGAAAGATGTTATGATTGGTATTTGTTACTATCTTAATGTGGAGTAGAATTACATCACCCTTTCACATACCTTCCCTCTCGCATTTAAAAACAACAATTTGTACAGTTTATATACTGGACATTTGACCGATTATAAAAACGTTCCTGCTATTGGAAAAAAAATGTAAATGCAATAAGATACGGTATATAGGACTGCGTATGCCTAAATCGCTGCATCCCTTTTTTGTATCTAGTCTGCTGCACCCCATCAACTCTCTCCGATGCGCACCGAGGCCTCACTGCTCACCTTTTCGTGGACAGGACACCTTCTACATAATTTTTTTTTTTGTTTGAATATCTTTTATTGATTTTCATTGTTCATTCACAATACATTTCATGATGTTAAACAGGGGAATTCAACCTAACATCCTGTAATCGTGCAAAGTTGTTTAGGAAAAAGCAATAAATTGCCACAGGACATCGTTCATGTATCACTTCACATAAAGCAAGAACATTCTCAAGGGCGCTGCCTTTGCAAAGAGTAATCACATATCCCAAGAGTGAGAGGTGCATTTTGACTAAGGAGAGTGTTTTGAGGGCTGGGAAAATGCAGTAAGGCCCAGGGCGTAACCTGAACAATTAGAGAAGAATCATGTGGTAGAAATGATTTCAGAGAGTGCGCAGCCCACTTCTTGGGTTTCGTGCATATATGACAAAGGGGTATGATTTCCTAGCCGTGTATCTCCTACTGCCAATATTGGAAAACGGATACCGGACGTAACTTCCCAGGCAGTGTTGTTGATGGATTCTTATATGTGTAAAGCAGGGTTCGGATAGTACGATATTCAAAGCATCTTAACAGCTAGAACAACGTTAAAAGAAATGTGAAAATACTAAAATATAATATCAAAAGAAAGGAGAGAGAAAAACAAAATAGGTGTTCAAGGATTTCGTCTATTTGGTGTTATAAATGTGTGTCTTTGGTTCTGGGGAAAGGCCAGTACGGGAGCCGGAAGGTTAGAAAGCCCAGTACAATCGGGATCCCCTAGAAAGGGAAAAGTTAAGTCTTTGTGTTATAAGTGCGTCAGGTTCGTGGTCTCGTGGGGGTAGAGTTCTCAATGAGTGGGTCAGCAGCGCAGTTACATGGCGCGGCTGAGATGTGCTGTATACAGGTACCAGGTATAAAGCAATCATGTAGGAGTACAGCCCCCTATCTCACCTGCTGTCATGGTAGGGCTAGAGAAGGCTATACCCAATCGGCTCCTCTACTGAGACACGCCCGATGAAAAGACTTCAGGGTGTCATCCCAGCTTTTTGCAATGGGGTACTTTCGCAGTCCCGCAGTTTCTTCTCTATGAAGGGTTACGCTCTCCGCCCTTGCCCAGTTATCGAAAGAGCTGCGCCAATGTATTGCCTGCAGGACACCTTCTACATCATGCAGTCCCGCTCTGTCACCAAGAAATCTGATATATGGTGCCGAGTCTTGATATTGGTTTAGCTAACGACATACCCGTGCTCCCATCATCATTGCAGGTTCCTCACCCTCTCAGTCCTTGTGGTGCCACTAACTCAGTGACCAAAGAGGCCAGGCACGTAGTGGTGGGCCCATGTACTCTGTGGTTCGGGCCTACATGAGGCATCTGAACCACCAGGATGGACCATCACAGCGCTTGCGATGGGAGCAACTTTAAAATGGCGTAGAGCCATGTGCTCTCCATCTTTTTTATTGGTAGTGTCGCGTGTTTAGTGACGCATGTGCTAGATGGGTGTGGTGTGGGTGTATACAAGCCATGAGGGTGTGTGTGTGTGCCATTTTGACAACAAGACCTGGAACTAAGAAAAAGGTACAATGGATATCTGGGCAATGTTGCATTTTTGTTTTTTCCTGGAAGCGTAAGCGGAGTGGGCTGGTGTGACGTATGCCAGTGCTGCATGAGAATCTGAACTATGATTCCGGAGCTATGGGCGTGGTTCCGCTGTGAGTTATATGAAAAATCAAGTGAATTGGGTGTCCGTTTTGTAGTGCTGACGTCATCCAGGTCTTAAACGCAAATGTCTCATTATGTCTCTGAATTTCCACAAAATGGCCAATATGAAAGGTACGGGGTATCACTGAGATGTACCTTCCGTTATATTACTCTCCCATATCTTTTACCTTATTGCCTAATTGTTGTATTTTCTGTACTACGACATCCACGTCACTATGAGTCACCATGGAACTCCCATCTGGTATAAATGTGTACGGGGTATCACTGACTCTATATTCATTCATAGTTGCACACATAAAAGATGGTGGACATGATGCATTTCTGTGATTATGAATGTTTGTTGTACATTCAGTGGAGTGTTGTAGCTGTAGTAATACAGGGCTGTGAAAGGTTTAAGTTGCAGTTTTTGGCACATGAAGGGCAGCTAATATATATATATGTATGTGGTCATTCAGGTACACTGTCGAACTTGGTGCTTGAAATCAGTGTTCGAGGCTTGGAATTGTGTCCACATCCTGATTTTGTAATGACGTTATCTACGTGTGCCTGAAAATGTACTGTAAATACAGTGCTTATGTAAATTGCTGATATAGTTTTGGGTTGATTTTGCGCTGTATAAATACGCTAAAGAATTTTTTTTTAAAAAGGAGGAATAGTCCACACTTACTGTCAGATGTAAGATGGTTGCACACGCTATTTATAGCACAATATAATGTGGTAGGGCGCAGGAGCAGCATTGTAGAAACATAATAAATACACAGACACAGATAGATAGTTGAAGTGGGTACGGGCACATGCGCTCGACTCCATTTTATTATGTTGCTGTTGGTAACTAGTAGAAAAGTAATCATTATATCATACACAGATATTCAATCGTAAATGGTTTATGATGTCTGCTGTACTAAGGTAGGAGCACTATATGTGAAATAATAGACAGAAGATTCTATCGTAAAGTGTTCATGAGTTGTGGTACACTGAGGAAGGGGCGGTTTATGTAGAGCCTGCGATGATGCGTGGTTCAAGCAAAACGAGTTGGTAAGAATGTCTTTTGGCAATTTAATTTGCCTTAATAAGGCCATGTGGCGATTAATTATGGTGTACTGAGTTAGTGGTAGGTGTGGTGCTCAGCGTTTTCTCACCCTGCGATGATGCGTGGTTCGAGCGGTCTGTACTCAAAGGTTCAAAAACTTTATCCGATTCAAACAAAGAATCATAAAAGTATACATTTTAAATTACAAAACATGATTACAATTTTAAAATGAACCATCTATAATATACACATTAAGAAAATTAAAACATAAGTTGATGCATTCCACAGATCATTTGTCAGGATAAAGACATACAGACAATAGGACCCATAGTAATCACCCTAAGTCAGCGAGTATTATTATTACACACAATAGTTATAATTGAGTGGCCATCATACAGCAACAAGTAAATACAGGTTCCCACAACAATGTATAAGTCTAAGGCCAAGTTAGCCATACCGTTTCCTAATCTGGAGTGACACTCGTATAAAATTTAACATGGCGGAACATACTCCAGAAGATGATAGCGATAGCAAGTAGTCATAACCTTCTTTATAATTACATGGTTGCCGCCCCTTCAGGATGGGCTTGATAAATCTGGTCCTTGGTTCCTGATATAAAGAACAAAAGAGGACAACATGTATGGTACTCTGACTAACTCTGTTATTGCAGGGGCAAGGGGGCAGCCTCTCACACCAACCCCCTTGTTTTGGAAAGGCAAAAAGAAAATGAAGAATATTTAGCCTAAACCTTGTGAGATAAAACCGCCATTGCACATGGGTTGTAAAAGTTAAATAAAACTGGTGCTGTAGTTTATCCACATAACCTGTTGGCCTAACCGAATATAGTGTGTTTAAGGATTTCCGGTAACTTATTTTAATTTGGGCTTTAATGTCTCCCTGGATATTTTCAGGGTTGTCATAAACATGACCCAAACCTATTTTATGAAACATATCATTGACATATGACAACTAAGGGATCTGCTTTGCATTATCAAGACTCTTACAGTCTAGAAGAATATCTCTGGAAAGCTGGAGGTCCTCAGATAGCCATATTTTACCCCATAGTAATAAAGGCGAGAGAAGAATGATATCAGTCACATAACTCATTCCCATTTCATCATGGCAGAAACTATTTGATGAACCCGATGGAATTGATAATACACGCTTTAAAAATTTGTTTTCCGTGACCTGTATCGTGGCAGGGCTTTCAGTCCCCCATACCCCTGCCCCATAAGTGGCCACAGATAGGCATTTAGATCTATACAGGGTTTTTAGGTGTGCGACCGGTTTTTGACCCAGCTTACCACAAAACCGGAACAGGCCCTCTATGGATCGACTGGCACTCTGAGCTTGAGCCTTCATTAATGGGGCCCAGCTCAGTTTGTTATTAAAAAGATTTCCCAGGTAATTAAAGTTGTCTACCTTTTCAATGGTAAAGTTATTTACCATGAACTTCCTGGATTTTGACCCTTTTGGACCACAGACCATTGCGAAAGATTTTGCAAAATTTACCTTCAGATCCAGGTCCAGCATGAAGGTATTAAAGGCATCAAGACAAATCTGCATACTATTTCCTGTAAGGGTCATTAGTACCGTGTCGTCAGCATAAGAAAGCATGGGAATACTCCTACTATTTACCTTTGGAAAATCACAGCAGTGATCCAACAAGTACTTCTCCTGGCCGTTTGTATATACTAGGAACATGAAAGGCGATAAAATGCAACCTTGTCGCACACCCTCGGTTGAGGGAATAGATTTTGGTTTTCCCCCCCCTGGTCCGAACCTTATAGCCACAGTTGTTGCTGCATGCAATCTGCGGAGCAATGTAACTAAGGGTTCCTCAAAGCCCATGTCATCCATCATTTGCCACAGCTTGCTTATACAAACAGTGTCAATAGCACTTGACAAGTCCATGAAGGCAAGGTGGATGGAGGAATTCTTTGCCTTCATGTACTTGCCTATAATTAGTGCCAAATTCAGACACTGTTCGACCGTCCCTTTTCCTCTTCTAAATCCATATTGGGAGTTCACAATAAGGCCCACAGAGTCTGCCCATGTTTCCATGTACTCAAAATATTGAGTGTTGCATACTGGTCTGCACGAATTTTGAGGTTAAACAAAACTATCATCAATGGTTATCAATTGCTCTGCAAACTATGTCTACTGATTGCTCTCCATAAGAAATTAAACAATTGAATTTCACGCAGTGCATTCTACCTTTCTCAAAATGGGGACATATGTCTGGTTGCGATGTTAAAGGTGATACCCCAGAGGTACGTGGTATTATCGGTGGTTGAGGTACATTTTGGCGCTGTGTTGTAATTTCTTTGTAAACATAGTTCACAGGATGTAGGGATTAAAGGTACTTGTGCATACTAGCAGTGCCACAGGAGTATTTTGTTGTGTGTGCCTTAAATAAAGCAAGGCTAAATTCTCTACTGTCTGTAGTGTAGATACAAAGCTGAATTGAAGTTGTAAACCCTGTTGTCCTCAGTGTAGATCTTAGCGTGGACTGCATCATCTGCAATCATGATTGAAGTAGAAGATAGAACATATATGCAGCATATATTTTATTATTCAACTAAATCTATAAGTGATATAAAATAAGTTTTTCAAGGAAGCATAATAAAGGAATATTGTGTAAGGTTTGATAGGTGTTATACTTAGTTTGCACTAAAACAACAAGATTCTGTAGAGCCTGCGATGATGCGTGGTCCGGGCAGGCCGTACTGATAGTAATGTTTTTTGTGTTGTGAATGCTGCCTTGGTAAGGCCACGTGATAATCATTTTGGTGCACTGAGTTACTAGTATCTTTGGTGCTTAGCGTGTACATATCCTGTGATGATGCGTGGTCTGGGGGGAGGGGGCACAGTAATGGGAGTAATGTCTTTTGTCGATTTGATTCTGCATGAATTCCACTTAAAAGTGATAGTATGCCTCATTGCTGACATAAAGCTGTTCACTCTTCTGTAGTGTAGTTCCTATCATCCCAATAGGCTCTGCGCATTGGAATAATACCTACAGCAGTAAAGGCCTAGACCAGACGTTAACTAGGTCTACTACTGTCGATACTAGACTTAAAGTTTTGGGTTTGCCAGCTTAGCTCAGAGTTCACTAGAAACTTTCTCGAATGTTCAAGGAGGACTTAACTTCCCTGATTAGACAAGAAGGGATTTAGTTTCTGACAACCATAGAACATGACAACTTTGCTCTCCCCTAATCAAGAGTATATCTCGAGAGTCGTGTGAACAAAAGGCAATTTATTTTACTCAGTCAGTACGTGCATTCTTAGTCTCATCAGATTGTAGAGAAAAGGAAGAGACGGGCGTGTTCAATAAAAAGGTGTTATTTATTGATCAGTCTCTTTTCTCATACAAGAGAAATGGATCGATATTATTGCAATACTTATAGTTAAGTAAAGTGCATACATTAAAAGCAGCAGTATAAAATAATACTGTAAAAACATTGATATGGTTTCTAAGCCATAAGATGTTTAAAATGAATAAAATATATTACATACACATATACATTTGACTAAACATACTCAACTGGTGTTTCTAGATACGCCTACCCCGTGTACCTGACCTAAGTCTAATGCGTGGGCGGGAATAGATAGTTACAGTTTAAGTTAAGTTTGTTTTTGCCAAGTGAATAACTAAAGAATTCTCTGTGAGGGGTTATTCAGTTCTGTACCTGGAATCTAGGTTGAATGAGGGATGGTATCTCTCGTCTCTGGTCTCGATATTCCAGGCTGCCTGCGAGGGCTACCCAGAAACGCCGGTGCTGGATTTCTCGGTAGGAGAAAGCAGCTTCTCTCAGCGCGTCAGAAAGGCGGGGCTGCGCCAGCGGGGTCTGCTCTGCTCTTCGCTTCGGCAAGTATGGCTGCTCCGTCTCGTCACCACGCGTGTGTTTGCATAGGGCAATATCGGTAATATTTATACCTTTAAGGTGCCGAGATTGACGTAAGGATGGACATAGATACGTCAATAAGGATGTCATACGACTTGCTCGTTAGCACATTCTTTTACTGAAGTTCTCGGTGAAATCAAAACAATGGCCGCAGGGTTTTGCCCAGGTTGTCATAGGTTTGATTTGTTATGAGAACGCCGTATGCCTTATCAGGGGCTGGAGGAATATCGCTTGTCTAATTAGATCGCAAGCGTTATGACCTAATCAGATAACACGTTCCTGTGCCGTAGTGTGACTGCGTCAGATAACGGTATCTGCATCATGGGGGTTTTCTGCCTCATGGGCTGATTACTTAGTTAACTTGTTAGTTTGCTAACCAGAATAGGGTCAGGAATAGGGGGATCGATTCAGAACCTATAGGAATACATCACACTTCTTTCCAATGATTTATGGTGCACTGAGTTAGTAGTATCTTTGGCGCTGAGCTTGTACATACCCTGCGATAATGCGTAATGCAGGGGGGCTTTACTGGGAACAATGTTTTGTGCCGAGTGAATTCTGCTTTGATAAGGTTACGGGGAAATGACTTGTGGTGCAGTGAGTTAGTGGTACCGAAAAAGTTCAGCGTGTGCGTACCCTGCGATGATTCATGGTTTGGGGGGGTCGCAGTGGTATAATGTCTCTTGTCTGTTGGAATGCGTCATGTAAAATCGTCATTCTATCTGAATGGTAAGCCCTCACAATGTATATCGAAGGCAGTAGTCATCACTGACATCAAGAAATTCTTTTTTGTTGTATCTTTTAACAAAATCTGAGGACATAAAGTACAATTAACTCTACCTTAAAAAAACAAGGCTAAATTTCATGCTGTTCGTAGTATAGATTCAAAGCTGAATTCAAGATGTGAACCCTGCTGTGCGCACTGTAAATCAATGGCAGTAGTCAGCAGAGATATCGACAAATGATTTTTGTCACTTATTTTTTAAAAATCAGAACACATACAGTACAATTGTCTCTGCATTCAATTAATCAAGGTTGAATTCCTTACTGTCCGTAGTATACATGCAAAGGTGACTTCAAGTTGAGAACCCTGCTGTCCTCAGAGTACATCGAAGGCAATAGTTGACACAGACATTGAGGAATGCTTTTTTTTGTCACATACTTTAACAAAATCTGAGGACACAGTAATATTTTTCTTCCTTAAATAAATCGAGACTGAATTTTATGTTCTGTAGTGCTTATGCGCCACTGGTATCAAGTGGTAAACTCTTTTTATCGCAGTGTACATTTGAAAACAGAACTCAGTACAGTCATTGAGGAATGTTTTTTGTAGCATCCTTTAACAAAATAGTCTCTGCTTACATAAATCAAGGATAACTTGAATGCTGTCCATAGTGTAGATGGAAAGCTGAATTGAAGTTGTCAACCCTGCTGTACGCAGTGTGGATCGAAGGCAGTAGTAGACACAAACATCGATGAATGCTATTTTGTCACAGTTAACAGAATCTGAGGACACAGTACAATTGTCTCTGCCTTAAATAAATCGAGACTGAATTGAATGTTGTCTGTAGTGCTGATGCGCTTCTGGTATCAAGTAGTGAATTCTGTTGATCGCAATGTACATTTGAAGGCAGTACTCAGTACAGACATTGAGGAATGTTTTTTGTTGCATCATTTAGGAAAACTGTCTCTGCCTTACATAAATCAAGGCTTACTTGAATGGTGTCGGTAATGTAGATGGAAAGCTGAACTCAAGTTGTGAACCCTGCTGTACACAGTGTAGATCGAAGGCAGTAGTGACACACACATTGAGGAAAGCTTTTTTGTCACATACGTTAACAAAATGTGAGGATACAGTACAATTGTCTCTGCCTTAAATAAATCTAGAATGAATTTAATGTTGTCTTTAGTGCTTCTACGCTTCTGTTATCAAGTTGTGAACTCTGTTGATAGCAGTGTACATTTCAAGGCAGTACTCAGTTCAGTCATTGAGGCATGTTTTTTGTCGCATCATTTAACAAAATTGTCTCTGGCTTACATAAATCAAGGCTAATTTCAATGCTGTCCGTAGTTTTGATGCAAAGCTGAATTCAAGTTGTGAACCCTGCTGTACGTAGTGAAGATCGAAGGCAGTAGTTGACACAGACATCGAGGAATGCTTTTTGTCACTATTTTTAACAAAATCTGAGGACATAGTACAATTGTCTCTGCTTAAAATAAATCGAGACTGAATTCAATATTGTCTGTAGTGCTTCTGCGCTTCTGGTATCAAGTGGTGAACTCTGTTGATCGCAGTGTACATTTGAAGGCAGTACTCAGTACAGACAATGAGGCATGTTTTTTGTCGCATCATTTAACAAAATTGTCTCTGTCTTACATAAATGAAGGCTAATTTCAATGCTGTCTGTAGTGTTGATGCAAAGCTGATTTCAAATTGTGAACCCTTCTGTCCGTAGAGTAGATCGAAGGCTGTAGTCAGCACAGTTATAGACAAATGCTTTTTGTCACATCCTTTTACAAAATCGGAAGACATAGAGTACAATTGTCTCTACCTTAAATAAATCAATGCTGGATTCAATGCTGTCCGTAGTGCAGATGCAAAGCTGAATTCAAGTTGTGAACCCTGCTGTCCGCAGTGAAGATCGAAGGCAGTAGTCGATACAGATATAAGTCTGCGGTGCTGTGGCGTTGAGCTCGGAATGGGCCTGTATCTAGGAGGCACCTGGTCATTGCAGCAGCCACGTGGCAGGGTGCGGACCTTCGCTGAGGTTAAGTCTCTTCTCTTTGCAGAAGTGAACCACGCTCAAGGAGTAGGCTAATTATTTATAGTCTTACGCTGACGTTGCATGCGTTGGAGCAGCCCTCTCTGCTTCTGCTTCAAGGGAGGGGGGGAGACAACAAAGCTACATGACCGAAATATTCCCCAGTGTCTGAGATAATATGGTTGCGTCCACTGTGCAGTACACTACACGCATCAATAGCATATCTACACACGGAAAAGTTTTTGGTTTCTATAGTGTGTTGTGTATAGCATATCACCAGTAGTATTAGCAGTGTGTACAAATTTTTGTTGATGTGTGAGATCTTCCCTTACACATAGTTGATTGCCACATCTCTAAACATTGAGCTAGTGTGCTGTTGAGGGGATAAATTATTTTGGGAAGGTCCGTTGTCCTGTTTTGCGCTGCGTCTGCGGTAGTAGAAAGGGAGCGGTCAGGAGGGGTGGTTCTTTTGGTGGTGGCGCTAAGTGTTGTTATTTTGTTAGGTGTTGAAAGGGTATAATTAGTACCTCAATTACATTTTTGTATTTAGATATGGGTGTGAGTTGAATGTAATTTACACAGTACATAGTCGACGTCCTTACACTAGTTAAATGTTGATAATAATTTGTTAGTGGTAAATGGAACTATCGCCTTTTTTTTGGAATAGTATTGTAGATTTGGTTTGTTTTTTAAAGTTTGGGAAGCAGTGTTTTTTTTTTTTCTACGAGAATACCTAGTTTGTATATTATTAACGTTAGTTGTGGTTCTGATTTGTAGCGATTTTCTTGGAGGAAGGAATACATTGAAGAGATCTAATATTTGCAGTTTTTACTACGTTGAGAATGGGATGATAATTAAAAAAGATAGAAAAAAACAGCTATGCTTATTGAACATTATAAATAGTAATTATCATTTAAAGACCTTTGAAATTCACTGAAAAAACCATGGGTTGTAGGCTTATTATAGTTAGGAATTAGCATATAAAAAACCTTAGAAATTCACTGAAAAACCCATAGGTTTCAGGGGCGTTATAGTTAGCTGGACATTTCTCTCATACAAAACCATTGAAATTCCCCCGTTATGGTTATCAGCTAACTATAACTCGCGCGCCCGCAATGCACTGCTGATGACGTCACATATTACATCACTCATGGCATGGTCAGTGACATCATTCATGACATCACTGATGACATCTCAAATGACATCACTGATTACATCACTGATTACATCATCCTTGTGATAAATTTGCAGACCTCCTCTTACCCTAATATAACCTTTGATACACACATTCAAAAATAGAAACTACAATTTTCAAAAACTGGACATACCAATACCAGTTACAACAACCTATTCAGTAATTCCAAGATCTAAAAACACATCCACTCATTCACAAACAGTTCTATATAGTCACTCATATATGTATTTACTCATTATATGTACTCATACACCTATACATCCTGTTACACACTGCCACTCATTCATAGAGTTACTTACATAAATAGTCACTCATGCTAATAAAGAATTTAGGGCCATATGTATCAAGGTACCCATTTGCGATTCTGAAATAGCGATTTTTAAGAAATTGCTATTTCAGAATCGCAAATTGGTATGTATGTACAAATTCACATTTTGTTTGCGAATTCTTAGTATTCCTTAATTGTGAATATCAAATTGCGAATCGCAATTAAGGAATACTTTCCCATTCATTTCTATGGGCCAGGAGGCCCATAGGAATGAATGGGAAGATATTCTCAATTTTGCGATTCGCAATTTGAAAATCGCAAATTGAGAATAATTTCAAGGGTGCAGGGGTGTCCAAAGGACACACTGTTGCACCCCTGAAATAAGCATGGGTGCACATGTGGTGCACATACATGCCCTAAGGGCATGTATGTGCGTCACATGGCACTTTGAAAAATGCGAAAATGGGCATTTTTCAAGGAATCCGCAATTTACCACCAACTTGAAGTTGGTGGTATTTTGCGATTCCTTAGGGACAATTTTTTTTGCTTCATACATTGCATTTAAGGAATCGCAAAATTTGCGATTCCTTAAATGCAATTTCAAAATAAGGAATTGCAAATTTTGCGATTCCTTATTTTGCACCAGATTTTCCTTTATACATACCATTTTGCAAATTTGTATTCCCAAACGGCGTTTGCGAATGCGAATTTGCTTCATACATATGGCCCTTAACATCCATTTACTTGCATGTGCAGTTATACACACACCACTAAACTCACTTCTACAGAAATGTACACATACTTACTCTCTTAAACAATCACTTATATAAACACATACTTATTTATTCAGGAACTCTTCCAATCTCTCACTCTCACATATACTCACTTATATACACCAATACTCTCATATACTAGTTTAAAACATATGTAGTTATTCATAAAGACATTATGAGCCAGTCATTCATTCACTAACACACCCATACACACACTCATCCACCCATACAATCCTGCACACATGCTGTCTTCAGAACATACAAGCAATGAGTCACTCATTCATGGAACTATACACTATATAAGACCCCCCACTGACCCATAGAGACACTCAGGCATTCATACAGATACTCAAAAAAACAACTAATAACCCATATAGACACTCATGTAGCTACTAACCAACCCATGCAGTAACTTATATACAAAGTGAGAGACTGATACTGATTATTATATATTTAAACATTACTCACTAACCCGTATATTCACTAAGATACTCTTAATCAATGCGTTATAAAATCAATTTTTCAAAAAACAAAATCATCCATTTAGTCACTTATATACCCATTTATTCTTCCATCGACCTTTACATATACATATATAAAACATATTTAATTTAAAAAAAAATACACATTCACTGGATGATGTCATCAGTGATGTCATCAGGGATGTCATTTAAGATGTCATCAGTGGTGTCATGAGTGATGTCACTGATTATTTCAGGAGTGATGTAATATGTGACGTCATCAGCAGTGCATTGCGGGCGTGCGAGTTATAGTTAGCTGAACTAACTATAACGGGGGAATTTCAATGGTTTTGTCTGAGAGAAATGTCCAGCTAACTATAACGCCCCTGAAACCTATGTTTTTTTCAGTGACAATATATATATAATCATTAACAACATAAACCATTTTTATATTAATTTTATTTTTTACATTAAGTTTGTGATATCTTTTATATATATATATATATTTTATTAATCTTAACTTTTAAGTTATTATTAATATTTTCAATTTAACGTTTTTATAATAATTGTTTGTTGTAACTTTTTTGGGGGAGCATGTATTTATACACGTATGATTCTAATTAAAATTGTTCATTTGATATATATATTATTAATATTTTGTATTATAATATTTCAAATAAACTAAATATAATGGTGTATGTATGAATATTTCAATATGAACAAAAATCAAAATTTCCCTTTTCCTTATTTTTATGAGACTAGCATCTCAGGAAGATCTTGGGTGAAGAAAATAATCTGAGCGGGGCTTAGAGTTTAAATCAGATTAACAAATTTACAAATCATACAGTATCTAAATTACAAAGAATGACCAACAGGATAAAATAAGGGCAGAAAAACAAATAAATAAATTATATATCTTGTTTATTTGTTACGTTTTTTCGATTGTGTTAATAACAACATCATTTTATTCATAAAAACAATTGCATCTTAAAACAATTCATAGGAAGAAAAATATATGATATATATTTTTCTTCCTATGAATTGTTTTAAGAGGCAATTGGTTTTATTCAGATTAGTTTCTTCACCCAAGATCTTCCTGAGATGCTAGTCTTATAAAAATAAGGAAAAGGGAAATTTAGATTTTTGTTCACATACAAACCCATTCCCTTTTTCTACAAAGGGTCCCTCCCAATATATTCTTACTGAATATTTCAATATACTTTCTTTTATTTATGACAATATTCTGTTTCACATTATCCCTGACTCTATATTTTGATAGTTTACACACAAAGGGGCTCATTACAATGTTGGTTAGAAAGTCTCCGACAGACACCGTCTCAGACTCGGGACTGACCGAATGGCGGTCTGCGGTTCCAACCGCTGGATTAAGATGCGATTGAACACTGTTTGGTCAGATTCCCATTTTTACCAATGGGATCTTGTGTTACGGTCATGAACCGGCTGTTATACAAGCTCCTACGGGGAAATGGGTGTTTGTGTGTAAAACTCTGCACTCTGTCGCAGACACCCCATGGAGCCTGCCACACAGTGCAGGGTTTTTTAGGGGGGTACCTTAGGTACACCTCGGCCAGAAAACATAGGCCGTTGGTCAAAGTCACTGGCCCACAGCCCTTCTGGATCAGAGAGACCGACATGGAAAGGCTGTCGGAATCCAACGTCAAAATCCTGATGGCGGAAACGCTGTCCAAAGGGAGTACGGTGCAGTTTCGACCGACAGGAATACTCTGAGAGCCGGTCAGAAATGAGTCGGAATGACCGGCCAGTGTACGTTCCAACCGCAAACATCGTAGTTGGGCGGTCGGACCGTAAACCTACTGAGACGGTCAGAAGGGCTCCAATGCGATTGGGAAGCTTCCGACTGTTGGACGGAGGGTTTCCGACCAACACCGTAATGAGCCCCAAAGTATGTAAAGTCAATGCTTTTGTAAAAAATATTTTTGACACAATATTCTGGTGTCACAATCTTGTTGTTATTGATATTCTGTCATACAACCTGGCCTATTTAGCATGTGCTGTGAGAACAAGGAAAATGTTTCACAGCTGCTATGTTTTTTGCACAAAGTTACTTTGTTTCTGAGGGCAATGTCTGAGACCTCTGCTTCTTGGAAAAGGAATTTGCTCTTGTCAGGAGAGCATCGTTCTTTAATTTGCAGGGGAAAGTGTAAGGTTTGTTGGGTGATTTGCTTCATTTGTCAAAATATGATAATTCGGATGTGCAATTTTACTGTATTTTAACCATAGATTCTCTAATTTAGTAATGTTTCCCTCATGGCCTTTTACATTATATTTTTATTTTGTGTGTTGTATAGATTTCAATTACTCAACAAAACATTTTATCTAATAGTATTTTAAAGTGGTTTATTAATTAAGTGGCAGTTCAAAATATTGAAGTATAAGCGATTTACTAAGGGAAGAAGGAGATTTCCTGGAATGATGGTCAGGTTCACACCTACAGCTCTCACACTGTATGTTCCTTTTTCTAGTGATGTATGTTCTCTTAGGATCTCAAGCCTCTTTTCCCCTCAGACCAGAGAAAAAAGTTGCAACAGTGTGGTTTGTTCTGGGTTGGTTGGAACATAATTAAAGGAACTATCACAATTGCTGTCCCCGGTCCTCACCCATTCTTAAGGGTCTATGATGGCAGGTCCAGGCCGCTGACAACACCTCTGGTGTTTACCTAATTTATTGGGAGAATGGTTTCCTGTATGGTGAGCCTAAGGTCCCTGAGCCTGGGTTGACATGTGTGTTGGAGTTCCCCAATGGTACAGGTCCTTCCTACAGGTGCTGGCTAATGGTATCCCACGGTCGGGACATCTGGGGCAGGCCAAAACATTTGACCGGATGGTCCTCCACTTTTATTGAATGCAAGAAATACATTTGCCAAATCCTGTTTAACCTGCAAGGCCAGCAGGAATTCAGGGGTAAAGCTAAAGGGCCCTTTGCTTGTAGTGTGAACACCCATTGAAAGTATGGGTCTTTTCATTGTTGGGTATCTGGACCCCAACACTGCCTTAAGCAACAGGTAACAGGTTCACCCTGGTCTTGCCACCCAGTACCCTGAGATCACCCATTCCTCTGAGATCAGTGACCAGTGACCATGTCCATGGTGGCCAGAGCACTGATGGGGATCTTTACACTTATGGGCATCCCCAATGAGGTTGTGTCTGACAGAGGCACCAACTTCACAACTGTGTATTTAAAGTCTATTTGGGATGAGTCTGAGGTAACCTTCTAATTCTCCTTACCAAACCATATCATGGCCAATGGGCTTGTTAAAAGAATCAACCACACCCTGAAAGGCATGATCATGGTCCTAACATAGGCCTTTAGGCATAAGAGGGTTGTTCACATTCCCTGCATATTATTTGCATATAGAGAAGTGCCTCAGAAGGGAGTGGGGTTCTGTTATTTTTCATTTATGTTTGGTCACCCTGTGTGTGGACCTCTCAGTCGTATGAAGGAGGGGTGGCAGCAAGATCCCAGGAATCCCCCCTCCAAGATGTAATGAGCTACATGTTAGCCCTCAGGAAGAAGCACTTCTGGAATTAGGCATCTGAGAACCTGGGGGCCAGCCAGGAAGTCACAAATCACTGGTATGACCTAAAAAGCCACTCTGGTGGAGTATCAGCCTGGCCAAAAGGTGTGGGTGATGGATCCAGTGGAGCCCCGAGCCTTGGAGGACCAGTGGACGCAGTCCTCTGAGGCAAAGGAGACTCAAGACTTCTAGGAATCCTGTTTAGGATCCTACATGTGATAAGCCCAACTTTGAGATCTTTGAAGTCACTGTGCTTTTTGTGAAAGATGATGGTGAGGAGGAGGAAGGTGAGGCCCCCCCCAGAACTCCTATCTACCATGCAGCAAGATGGACCAGTGGAAAGAGTTTTTCTCTCCCCTACCCTGATCCCAGAGCTACAGAGGGATAGCTGCCACTTGTTGAGGCAGTTTGCCTCTCTATTCTCGTACCCCAAGGCTCACTGATTGGTGTACCCATGACATAGACACTAGGGACAGAATGCCTGTCAAGAATAACATCTACAGGTTGTCTGACAGAGTGAGAGCCAGCATCAAAGATGAGGTATCCAAGTGATTGAGCCCTCTCATAGTTCCTGGTCCAGTCAAGGGGTAATTTTGCATCATGTAGAAGAAGGACCTATGAAAGAAAAGAAGGAAAAGAGTGTTTACAGAAAGGCAAAGAAAATGAGGGAACACTCTGAACTAAAGACAGTAGAATACCAGACTGAGTAATTTTCCTTTATTTTCTCATTTCTCTGCATTATTTAAATCCCACATACTTACCTATACTCTTGTTGAGAGTTTTTCTGGTGTGGATGCCACAACAACCATCAAGTGCGCAATGCCATCCTGTGTGTCTGCTTATCCTGTGAAGGAAAGAATGGGTATCATCTCAAATTAATAACAAGGCAAATAAATCATTTTTCTTTTTTTCTCCATGGGAAACAAAATTCCACTGGGAAAATTAGATCTTCCCTGACATCTCCACAAAATATTGGGGGTGCCCCCTTCCCCTTTAAAGGGTGAAAAATCTACCCATTTCCAGTTTTAGAAGGGGGTTAGAAGGGACCAGAAAAAGATCTGAGATTACCCTCAAACGCTTGGGTTACAAGAAAGTTCCAAGGAACCCCCCATCCTGAAATGTCATTTTTCCACCCTCTTGAGTGGTATTTGTTTATGCACAAAATCACTCCATTGTAGCGTTGCATTACACATGAACAAAACTGTTTAAGAGTGCAAAGTCAATAGCTGTGAAAAGCTTGCACTCATAAACCAAGACATTTATAAGTACAAGTCTGATTTACACAAGTAAATGATTATGTGGATTAAGCTTAATATTTCTAAGTTTACTTTAGATTGGTATGGGATAGTCAGGGGCTGATTACGATGATGGTTGGACCGACTGTCCAACTGCCATGGCCGTGGCCCAATTCCGACCGCAGAGGCTGCGAAGTTACCCCAGCCATATTATGATGCACACAGGCCGAGCTGGCGATCACGGCGGTCAGAGTCTTTTCAGTATTGGCTGCAGAGGTCGTAGTAACGTTAGCATGGATGGCTGCGGTTGGAAATGTTTCCGATATGGACTCCAACGCCGTCAGAGCTGTGCTACTGTAGTACATTACAAGTTGTCTTCATTACAATACATTGCAAGCTTTCTTTATTACAAGTTATCTTTCTAGTCTTTATGGAACTTACTTGTATGGTATTCTGTATTCTCTATTCTGTGCTTTGTACATTCTGTATTCTACTATGTGGCAGTTGACTGGTTGCTACTGCAGTGAAGGGTCCGCTCTTGATCTACTCTTTATCTTAATAAAGAACCCTTCATACTTTACCTACTTGGCCATTGGAACTTATTTACTACAACTTTTTGGCGACATCTTCTCGAATCCATCATTGCCGTGCAAGCTTGGAGCCAAGAGCGGACCAAACTGAGGTGTTTTCATTGCCTTCATCCTGTGGTTTCCGTTGGCAGTGTGATCGTCAAGTCTTCTTCTACTGTATCTCACGGAGTGAGTGAGTACCTTGTTTTATCAAAGTGATTTCAACTTCCTCAAAATAGATTTCTCTATTTTGCGTTTTTCCAATGACTTTATGGCAGCACAGCGACATTTTTGCTACTCTTTCTTTCAAAGTGTGCATTTTAAAGTGATCGCCGTGTAATTGGGACTCTGACGGAATTTCGATCGCTATCCTTACCTTACTGTGGCCTTCAAGTCTTAGCTCTGTCCCCTGCTGTCTTGTTCTGCCTTTGTCTCTCCCTGCATCGTTGTGATGACGTATTAGAATGTGCATCGGGAGTTGGTCGATCCTTGGATGACGCGTGAGTCACCTTCCAATCACCGCTTGGCAGCCCACGGTTGAGTCAGCTTCAGGCGTCTCAGGTTTTAACGTTCATTCTACAGATGAAACGTCACTGCGCAATGCAGCTACAGATGATACGTCACCGCGCAATGCAGCCATAAGGAAGCCATTTGCAGTTTCCATGGAAACCCGATGGTACCACAAGATCACCTCCAGTAACGCAACCTTCTCCGACGATCCATACGTCTGTGGTGCAATATAATTTGTGGATTAGTTCGGCGATACACACGCCAGTTGTGTATCCATTTTCTTACCTTACTTCTTCACAAGGATTTACCTCACACATTTATTATCGGCGATCTCTGAATCCTACAGCCTGCAATTCATTTATTTTGTTTGTGTATGTCTACGACGATATACACGTCAGACTCAGGTACATTGTAGAAAATATCTAATGTGAAGACTATCAATGTTTTATGGTTTGTTAACATTGCTTCTTTAGTTTATTTCAGTTTAATTTGTTTTGCTTTCAGTGTGCACATTGTTTACTATGTCTGACCAACCTATTTCCCAAAATTGTTCAGTTATATTACCACCCAGCTTTCTTCCAAGCCCAGGTCAACCTACCATATCTTGGGAGGATTGGTTTTCCATGTTCGATAATTATTTGGATGCATTGGATGCACAAGGATATTCTGCAAAACGGAAAAAAGCTCTTTTATTAAGTTCACTTGGGAAAGAAGGTCAGCGTGTCTTTAAGTTTTTACCACAGGCTCTTCAAGCTGGTGCACAAGCTCCTTTAGATGAATATAAGGAAGCCATTTCTCGCTTGGAAGTAAGGTATTCAAAAGAAGAAAACATAGTTATGAATAGGTTTAAGTTTTACACAGAGTCTCAAAAAGTGGGTGAGTCAATCGATGACTTTGTGTCCAGACTCCGTGAGATGTCTGTAAAGTGTAAGTTTGGCAACATGACGGACGAGTTGATTAGAGATCAACTTATAGTTCAGTGCAAAAATAAAAATATCCAAGAACGGTTGTGGGCGGCCAAAAATCCGAACTTACAAACAGCTATTGACTTGGCTAAGATTGTAGAACAATCTGAGGGATGTATGAAGGAACTTGAGAAAAGGGTGGTTTCAAATGACGTTAGTGAGGTGTCTCTTTTAAATCCTACACTAGGTCCTCAAGATGAAGATGATGACATTGCCTTTGTTAAAAACAAGAAGTTCTTTAACAAAAAAACTGTCCAAGTGAAATCCCAAAATATTACTAGGCCGTTCAATGCAAAACAATGTAACAGGTGTGGTAGTTTTGGTCACACGTAAGATTAAAAATTTTGTTTTGCTGCCAAGCAAGAATGCATGAAGTGTGGTAAATTAGGACACTATGCAAGAGTGTGTAGGAGTAAGGCTCGTTCTTCTGTGTCTTGTGTGAGTGACATTTCTACAGTCTCTGATGAAAACAATAAGATTTTGACTGTAGGACTTGACGATTGTCCTCGCGAGGATGAACCTAAACGCAGAAACAGCCCGAAAGCGTTGTTTACTATTAATGAAAGAGATGTGTATTTATTGGTGGACACTGGTTCACTCTACACTATTATTCCTAATAGTGTTTATGCTGAGGTGTGGGGCACGGGGCCACTTCTTCCCAAAGACATTTCTCCTGGTGGCTACCAAGGGGAACCCTTAGACATTCTTGGGTATTTTGAAGCAAGCATTAGGTTTTCCACTAGGCAAATTCAAGGGAAGGTGTATGTTTCAGCGTCTCATCTTGCCATTCTTGGGTGGGTTCACCAGTATGATCTTTGTATCATTGTTAATCCACGTGCTGACCCACAGGTGATGGTAATCGAGGATGATGAATTACTCTCGATCATTTCAAATTTCAAACATGTTTTTTCGGTGAGAGTTTAGGCCATCTCAAAGGATATTCCCATAAGATTATCCTTAGAAAAGATTCAATTCCTGCGCAACACAAAGTAAGACGTATACCTATTGTCATCAGAGATGAGGTAAAACGTCTTATTGATGAAATGTTACTTTCTGGTGTGATTGAACCCGTAGAGGCCTCTCCGTGGGTTTCTCCGATTGTCGTCACCAAAAAATCGGATGGCAAGCTCCGCTTTTGTGTGGACCTTAGGTCTCTTAACCAATGTGTTGTGGCTGACACCTTTCCCTTGCCCAACATCGAGAGCTGGTTACTACACTCAAGGGGGCTACGTTTTTTTCTAAACTTGATCTTAGAAGCGCCTACCACCAGATCGATTTACATAAAGATTCAAAGAGTTTAACAGCTTTCATTACCCCGTGGGGCACTTTCCAATTCAAACGATTACCGTTTGGCCTCAATTCTGCTGCTAGTGTTTTTCAGCGGACGCCCAACAGCAAGAGTGCTTTGACAATATCAAGATTGAGATATGTAATGCGAAAGTTTTGTCTTCTTTTGATGTTCACAATAAGTCTATTGTCACTGTAGACGCAAGTGCGACAGGTCTAGGGGCTATGCTCTCGCAGATCAAAGGTGCATCTGAAGTCACTGTTGCTTTCGCGTCAAGGACGCTCACTGAGTCTGAAATGATTCGGTCATCGAAAGGGAAGCGTTGGCTGCTTCTTGGGCAGCTGAGTTTTTTCGCACATATCTGTGGGGAATGAAATTTATCATAAGAACAGATCATAAACCTCTCATCAAAGTTCTTTCTCCTGGTGGTGCAGGAAAGGGTTCTGCGAGGCTTATGAAACTAGCTGCTAAGCTTCAGGAATTTCAGTACTCAGTGGAATATATCCAAGGATGGAGAAACGTGCAAGAAGATTGCCTTTCCAGGTTGTCTTTAGACTGAAGTACCTTTCATGGCTCGGAGTTATCTCGGTCTATGGATGATGTAGCCGTTGCATCGGTTGAGGATGCTGTTTTTGTTGGCGAAGGTGTTTTTTCAGCTAGTGACTGGTTGAAGGAGATGGCTGCTGACCACACTCTACAAGAGGTAGTTAAACTCATCAAGCTGGGTCCTAGGCATGAGAGTTCAGTCTCCATTTCAGTCAGGCCTTTCATTAAGGTTTTTGATGAACTTTCACTTGTAGATAACATGTTACTTAAGGGAGAGAAGTTCATACCTCCATTTGGTGTGAGGAGAAAAGTTTTGGCTTTAGCGCATGAGGGTCACATGGGAGAGACTCTTACTCAAAGTCGCATTAGAGATCACTTTTGGTGGCCAGGCGTTGATGCCCAAGTTGTGGAATGGGTTGAGAATTGTGTTATGTGTAGAGAAGGTGAGAAACGTTTGAAGACAGGTCCTAAATCCATTTCTGGTGCACATATACAAAGTCCTGATTTACCTTGGCACACCATTTGCCTTGACTTCATTGGTCTAATGGGTGAACTGAATGATAGGGATAGGTTTGCTATGGTTGTGGTGGACGTTTTTTAAAAATAGTTAGCTGTACATTTCACTAATGACATTACTACAAGGAACACTATTAGGTTCTTAGGGAATCTCTTCAAAGATGAGGGTTTACTTTCGGTAATGATTACTGATAATGGGACTGAACTTACTTCTAGGGATATGCAGATTTTCTCAAAGGATTGTGGGATTTCACACCACTGTACATCTTTATATAATCCACAAGGAAACGCAGTATGTGAAAGGGCCAACAAGGTTGTGAAAGGTATTATTCAGATGGCTTCCAGCAATGGAGGTATCATCAAAAAGATGGTCAGTGAGATGTTGTGGGCCTATCGCACAACCCCTTCTGCACATGGACACCAGTCTCCTTAATGAGGGGGCGTGATCCTGGTTTGAAATTGTTTCCCTCATGGATGAAACATGTTGTCACCCTACAAACTCAACCAGGTGATGTAATTTCCCCTACCATTGCACCTGATCCTGTTCCATTTTCGATTGGTGACTTGGTCAAAGTTAAAATTGGGAGAGTACAAAGGGGTTTGTCAAAAATCAAGGGCCCGTTCAAAGTGAAAAAAGTACTTAATCATTGTGTTATTCTTAACAATGGAGAGTGTTGGAATTTTAGGAGGGTAGCTCTTTATAAGAAAATGAAGTCTATTTCTCAAGGTAATGTTCCCTCTCCATCAGGTGATGGTTGTGATTCTCCTAGCATTTTGGCTCCTTCTACGAGTGGGTATTTGCTTGCTGCGCATGCACCTGTTGAGTCCTTATCCTAGAATGAGCTGAGTAATTCGGGAGGTGGGGATGCTCCTGCCCCTGTGTGCAATGCACCTCCTGTTCTGAATGATGTATTGGATACACGTTCTGCAAGGTCTCGTCGACCACCTGCCTACTTGAAAGATTTTATCTATTAATATATATATATTTTTTTCTTCCCTTTGTATTTTCTTTGGAAAGAGAGATAGAAGATGTGTAGTACATTACAAGTTGTCTTCAATACAATACATTGCAGGCTTTCTTTATTACAATTTATCTTTCTAGTCTTTATGGAACTTACTTGTATGGTATTCTGTATTCTCTATTCTGTGCTTTGTACATTCTGTATTCTACTATGTGGCAGTTTACTGGTTGCTACTGCAGTGAAGGGTCCGCTCTTGATCTTCTCTTTATCTTAATAAAGAACCCTTCATACTTTACCTACTTGGCCATTGGAACTTATTTACTACAGCTACCACCGCCAAACAGATTATGATGGAACCACTGTACTGGCACTCCCTTGTCAGTGGTGTCACGATGGCGCTAGACCGCTGCACTACTGCTACAGTGAATCACCAAAACAGTGCACAGCTGATGGACATTGCAAAGTGGACACACCTACAAATCACACTATAAAACTCACCCCATCCCAGACCTTGATCCTTTGCCGCTATACAGCAGCACAGCAACTCAAAGCAGCATTAACGGTCACATAAGTTAGACCTTTTCACACATTCCCATCACACACACTCCAGACACATTTTTTTCACTTTTTTCTATATATTTCCCTGGTGTAAAGGCATTTTTCATTTTCATCACTCTCACTCACTTTATTTAATTTAAATGTCACCGGCAAAAAATTCACATTGTTCTGATACGAGTTGTCAGTGATGGTGGAGGATATTATTAGAGTAGAGCCACACATTTTTGGATCCCAAGTCCAAAAAACTTATCTCGCCAGGAAGAATGAAATGTGGGACAGGATAGTCAACAAAGTGAATGCTGTAGGTACCGCCCTGCGCACAAAGGAGGACATCAGGAAGAGGTGGCATGACTTGAGGGGAAGGGTGAAGAGCCTGACTTCCAGGCACCACCTTTAGACCCAGAAGACGGGTGGTGGTCCTCCTGTCCCACCATTAGAACTCACACCCTGGGAGAAGAAGGTGCACGCCAACCTGCATTGTGAGGGCTTGACAGGAATACCTGGGGGATTGGAGAGAGATAAATGACACCATAACAACTGTCACAACATATCAATGTTCTGTTTTCACAAATCTCAGCTCTTGCTGTTGTATTCCTCATCTACTTTTCATATATGTAGTAGTCAAAGTATAAGAGATGTGTGATTGTCAGTTACAACCAGTAGCCCTGCACATATGTTCAAATGTATCAACCTCCATTACATCCCACATGAGGGAATGCTTTCTGTAAGTGCATTACCATCAAATCATCATCCCAGGACCCATCATATGCGCAAATGTCTAATAGTATGGACCACTACAACTGCATTTTACAGACAGGTATGTAACACAAACCAGTTTTGCTAGTGTTGGCAAGTCGAAATTGAAACTACAACTACCATGAGGCCCTGTTGCTTGAACACTTAACAGGAGGCCCGTGTTGTTTGTCCTCACACACTTGTCAGTCATTTCACTACTGAGGTTCACCACATGGGCAGTTAACCATTGGTCAAGTGTGGGGTAGGGGGTCATTGAAATTACTACAACTATCATCAGGCCCTGTTGCTTGAACGCTTAACACTAGGCCCGGTGTTGTTTGTCCTTACTCACTTGTCAACCATTTCTCTTCTGAGGTTCACCTCACAGGCTGTTAGCCATTGGTCAAGTGTGGGATAGGAGTGAATTAAAAGACTAAAACTACCAAAAGGCCCACTTCTAACTCTGAACAAGAGGCACCAGAATTGTTTGCCCTTTCTCACTTGTCAACCATGTCACCATGATTCCCAGGTGCAATGGACTGAGTACCTCACACACATTGCTCTGCTCAGGCACATATCTGCCTACTGAACTTCCCCTGGTCTCTTCAAATGAAAAAAAGAGGAAATGAGTGACACCAAATCAAGTGTGTAACTGAAATATCAGTAACACGTGAAGGTAACCCAGCTGATATGAAATAGCTGTGGACCCACATACACTGCATAGCACACATGATTAACAGTGCTATATCTACTACCAAGTAGTGACCATGCCTTATTTTGTACACACCTAGGACTTGGAATTGATTAATACACATGAAACTTCTACACTGTGTAGGCTTCAAGGATTTGGGAGATGCCATGTCCATTCCTCAGGTCAACATGAAGCATATCAGTACTGCAAATGATCAGGCCAATAACACTTAATGTAATGGATGTCTCTTAAAGTCTTGCAAATGAGTCAAACACAACAGGGATAGTTCACTATGTCAATATCAAACCCTTTTGTACCTCCCAGGACTGAACTCATGGTATACCAAAAGATGTGGATATACATACCACACTTAAACAATAGCATTCTACTCTATGTATATACAGGTGGATTAAGCACTATATCTGCCCACATTCAGGACATTGCCCAGACTCCACACACCCTCATTCAGGATCACGCCTGCAGTGATGCAGAATCTCCTGGATTTATGGACATGGAGGACTTACCCGGCCCATCTAGACAACATGTACAGACGGAATCAGTGAGTATCATTGTGCCCACAACCACATCTACCACCCCAGCTGCAACATCTTAGCTGATCTCTGCCCCAACAACTGGTAGACCTAGCACCATCGGCAACATCTCCTGCACCCCAGTCCCACTTACGGAGATGAGGATTTTCAACACACTCACTAAGGATGGAGGAGCCAGTGGGAGGGGGCAGGCTGGGCCAAGGTGATGGAGGAAGGGGTGGTGGGAGGGTAATTGTGGGCCCACTAAGTGAGGTCACTGGTGCCACTGACACCCAGGTCAGTATCTCCCGAGTCATTGGAGCCTTTGATGACTCCCAAGGAGTGATGGGCCAGGTACTTGAGGAACTCCAGGAGATGAAGGAGCTGCAGAGGTCCACAGCCCAGAGGCAGGACACCCACAGTAATAACATGCGCCATCTCATTGGGGTGCTGGGGGATATTAACACCACATTCTGCAGGGATTTCCCCGCCACCTACCCCTTCCTGTGGTCCAACTACTTCTGGCCCTTCATCATTTATGGCAGGCACAGGAAGGAGGGCCCTGGCAGAGGAAGACTCCTCAGACACCCCTGATCCTGCAGCACTGGAACCCCCTCCTCCCATGGGTCGGGATGTCCATGAAAAACAACAGGAGATTCGGTTGGCAAGGCACCCACCACTGCCAGTATGAAACGTCACACCTGAGGCCCTCCTTTTTGTGCAACTCGTTCGCTTTGTTTACTATTCCTGTACACTTGTCCAATTCTGATGGAAGGAGTAAGTTGGACTTCGGACTTCAGACAATGTGGCTCCTACAACAATGGTTTCATCCACCAACACTGGCAACTACACTCTTGTGTTGTCACTATTTTACTGTATATTTAGTTTTATATTTTTACAATGTGCACTGTGGTAAATTCCCTTGTCACAGAATCATTAGCTCATGTAGCATCATTCTATAATGAAGTTATCCCCTTGTGTATTACCAAATGTAAATAGAAACTACCTGTGTAAGCATGGGCATGTGGAATGTCAACAATGTGCAACTGAGTATCACAACCATGTATCACAACCATGTTGCCCCAACACAGATCTACATGTCCCATGACATCTTTATTCCATGGTGCCAGACGTAGGCTGGCATAATGTCAAAAACACAGGTAAATAATACATCACAGAAATGCTCTGTGTCAGTGACCACAAATGTCATGTGCAGACCTCAACAACACAGTCGGAGGATATACATCTGGCAATGCCAAATAGAGAAGGCAAATGACAATTGGTCCATGGAATCCGCTAGAGCCATATCGATAACCTCACAAAAGGAATCCCACTTCATTGACAAAAAGGAACCAGAACATGGCAGTACAAAAGTTTCTGAGCACAGGTTCATTCCAATCCAGTGTTGCTGCATCTGGTGGAGTGTCACAAATATTTGTCAGTGGCGAGTCATAACCTCTGTGGCATACAATGAGGACACACATCAACATCTACGTTCAGTTCATTCACATTGAGAACTTACCCAATGTGAAGTGAGACTAGCATGATTTGGCCCAACAACAACCCTGTGTTGGTGAACATGATGACACGTATAGTGCTAAAGGACCACCACCCAACAGAAAACAAGTCCAATGGAGTATCAGCAACTTCCATCTTTTCACGCTGCAAGCTGGTTTGGTACTGGAGTAGTACACACAAACTCTGTGTCAGACAGTCCCAGGAACATACCATATCCACTTTGTACTTCGAAACAGCATCATATTCTTACCGATGTCACACCTCTGAAATGTCCAAATGAAGATGACATGGTGAAGGAACCTACAACAGACCAAAACAAAGAGATTAGCTGGGAAACCATACATATGACACCAATCACACTCCACTTCTGGAGTACACAGTACATGGGTAAATATCACCAACACAAAGCAACATCAACAACTTGTTTATATGTCAACACCTTCCTCCGCAAACAGCTGTGCACAGTTTCCTCAGCTCCACATACCTAACAAGTATCCATGAAGGTCCTACTCACAGCCTCACAACAACAGTCACTGTAACAGTCAAATTCATTACATCTCACAGCATACTAACACTCATGAGAAGAAGTTGTTCTCTTGAAGCATGTCAACTTCTTCACCACCATCATCATCATTTGGCATTTCAGGATCCTCCTCGGTGGCTCCTGCTGGTCTCCATCCTCTGCGATGAGAGTGATGTTCCATCATAGTGCAAGGTTGTGGGGCATGCAGCAGGCTACGGTGATCTGACACAACTTCCCTGGTGAGTAGAGGCGGGATCCCCTCGGTCTTGTTCAGGAATCTGAATCCGCCCTTCAAGAGCCCACACGACTCCTCAACTGGCTGCCTTGTTCTACCATGGGCCTCACTGAAGTGGACTCCCCCAGGCATTGTCAGATTCCTGAGCAGTGTCAACAACCATGGGCGCTTGGGATACACTGAGTCTCCTAGATGGAAGACACACATATGTGCAATAATGAGTCAAACATTTGCAGAAGATGTGATCAAACATCACACATACAAAGGCCGGACACATCGTACTCACCAAAAACCAAGGGCCTTCTAAAGTAGTAGTTGTGATTTCAACTAGGGTATGGTGCTGTTTTGCATTATGAAGGAGTCATGGGAAGATCCTGGGCATCTGGCACAGAGGTGTGAGATTTATAAATCCGCTAAACATAGCACTTGCACGTTGACAGAATGAAAGAGCTTCCTGTTCCTATAGACTTGTTCACTGACTTGCCGTGGCATTAAGGCAATATGTGTGCCATCAATAGCTCCAACCACATGTGGGGTTTGACCTAATCCATAAAAGTCACCCTACACATTGGCCAAATCTTCATGTCTGGTGAACTGAACTGAATGTAGCTGAATGTAGCTGTCCATGTGTCTCATCAGTGCTGAAAGCACATCAGGTAGCACCCCAATAAACATAGGTTGTGACACTCCACCAGATATTACCACAGTGTACTGAAATGAACCTGTGGCCAGGAAATGCAGTGCTGCCATAAGTTTCACCAATGGTGTCAGAGATGTGGGATAGGTCCTTCGAGGACGTAAATGAGGCTTCAACTGGTCATATAGATCTTGTATTGTCTGCCTATTGAGACAAAACTTCCTGATGACATCTCTTTCTTCCACAGTTTGTTGGTCAGGAAATAGCCGGAATACTGGCGGCTGTTGTCTCCTCCCTCTGCCAGGCTACCTATGTGTTAAGTGTACACACATATGGATATTGGTCGCACTGTCTACACTATCATATACACAGGTAAAAGTTATGTGAAGAAACAGTATTGCATATGTGAGCAGTACACAACATTTCACATCATAATTGTTTGAAAGATAAAAGCATACATAGCAACTTCTTGTATGAGGAAAGTTGAAGAGATGCCTGAAAATTATCTGGACAATACATATCCCCCATTACCTACTGTTGTGGGAGATCCCATCCCTGGCAGAAGGCAGCCTAAAGAATACCATTTACTTACCTGATATATACGGGAGTCACCCAAATGGATCAGATCCATTGCCATCATTACAAATTCCTCCTATCATCTCTAAACTGAACTTCACATGTGTCTGTAACAGTACTGCACACATCATACAAACATCTTTTGTATGGTGGACACCATCATGTTGTGGATTCTATGATGCACACATTTCTACCATCGCCGCGTGTTTACACTGCACCGCGGTAATTGTGTGTTCATGCACAGTCATGTACAACACTGATGTGTGAGTAATGGTCTAGGTGGAGAAATGTTGTCATACATCAGGTGACTTGTTCCAACATATATGTAGTAGCGGAGATACACTTTGAAGATCACATTTCAATGTGGTTTTCAACACTGGCATGGCAGATTTATTCACTGTTGCTGCAGCCTTAGGCTAAAGTTGGAAAATGAAATCATCACAGTCCAATGTCCGTGGCCGTCTACACAGAAGACAGCCTATGAGGCATACTTATACGTTGTGGTTTGAAAATTAAAGCACTTGCCTCCAGAAACTGCTGCTTACAACACCTCCTCATTGTCAGATGCTATTTACCACCTCTGAGAGGTGTCATGGCATGCTGTTCCGGGACCAGGACCCTGCCATCACTCCAGAGAAGCAGGAGACCCTGGTGAATGAGGTGCTTCTCCTGCATCACCAGCTCTATGGCTCACCAGAGGAGCAGGTGAGTACTGATCAATCAGTCTGTAGTCTGCACCAAATATCCTATCAAATCCCATGGGTCACAATGTCGCTCCGAGTCCCAGACTGATATCAGAGTTTTGTAAGTCAGATAGTATGGCTCTAACATAGGACAATTATGTCATGGTTAATGTGTCACTGTGTTTGTGGACCTCACATCATCATGGTGATGTGTATACAGTTCTAAACCCTGACCCGGTTTTATGTACATATCTATGCATGTATAAAGCTATTGTTGCCAATTATGAATTTGCAAATCATTTCATGGCAGGTGTGCTAACAAATGTATAGGTCTTAAACCCTGACTTGTGTATGTTTCCTGTTATTAGAATGTGAGGATGATGTGAGATATATGTACAGTTCCACAAATCACTTCACACACCTGAGGTCTCACCAACCTGTTATCATGGAGATACCAACACCTCACAGACCCCTTCACATTAACCCACAGCGGTGATTGTCATATATTATATAGGATGGGCACTAGATGTATTGTTGGGTATAGACAATTTGGGCTTATGATGGTCATGTGGGAACAGTATGCTCAGCATGCAGAGACCAAACACTAACAATGATTTGTGCCCTGTATGCTCCATGGCCAGGCTGTAGCAGAGTTTATTTGCCAATGGAACTGATGCACAGAGTACTCTCCATGTAGATCTGCTGATGTGACCTGATTCAGTGTGACAGAACCATGAGTTAGCCTAAATGCACCTAGTATCACTGCATTTGGTATGGTGCATGGTGAGATCTCCAGACCCAAGACTACTGTCCATGGACCCATATTGTCACTGTGTGTCATTGCATTAGGGCAGACCCCTTACTCACACACATCTGGGATTTTACTGTGATATGAGGGATGCTACCATTGTACAGTAACATTGCTCATATGAAATATGTTCACTGGATATAGTTGGTTATATATTCAGTGCAGTCCCGTAGTTCATCACATGCTGTGTAAACATGCACGATCATGCAGCAGTATGTACAACGATATGTTGATGTTGTCTCATACACATAGCCAAATATGACATATGGTGTGTCCCATGATTACAGGAGTTCCCACACAAACACATGCAGACGTAGTGTGTTGTCTAAATGAGTAAATTACATGTCCACTGATCCTCAGAGTGGGAGTTGTCAGTGACACACATGGCAGCCCTTTGATTGTGGCCCCAAACTTTGAATGTAGTCAGTTGCAATAGTAGCAGTAATGTCTTGGACAGTTTGAATCAAGTAATTTGTCCAGACTGCTCAGGTGTCTGTCCAGTGGTGCACTACTACTGTAGCTTTCAGGAGGGCACAATGGTGTGCTGTGTTACATGGTAATACCTTTCAGAGCACATGTGATGTCAGTGGTCTGACGTAGTCAGTATAGGCATGATCAGTATGGAGGGTAGTACTCACAGGACTTTAACATTGTGCAGTATTGGTTCTTCTAGTGCTCAGCATGTGCGCTTCAAACATGTAATGTGTGCAATTTTGTTAGATGGCTATGCTAGCTGTGCACTACCTCTGTGTCTCCCTAGCAGATAACCTATATCTTGGATGTCCACTCAGTCTCTTCATCTATTGCATCCATACAGGTGAACACCCATCAGAAGATGTCCATGTGGAAAGCCATCAACAGGAAGTTGCGGACCCTGTGGTTGCTCGTTGGCTCAGTTTTCACTGCAGGAAAAGGTGGGGGGACCTGAGACACTGGACCTGTAAGATCATGGAGGTCCAGCTGGGCTGTCCTCCCCAGGCAATAGGGGCACATGCCCGACACTGACCCCCCCTAATGGCCCGCATACTGGAGGTGGCATACCCAGACCTTGATGGGCAGTTGGGAGCCCAACAGCAGCAAGGAGGGGTTGAGTACTGGCCTGAGTCAAACTATATTTTGTTACAGGCAGCTATTTCCCCTTCAAACTTTAAGGTGACTCAAGCCCCACGCAATTGGAGCATCGGTGCATGCGTAGGTCTGGTAGTAGGTGCGTGGTCTTAACCGTAGACTATTGTCCATGTGACCAGGAACTAAGACAGCTCAAGTCAAATTTGAGTTCTCAAAGTTGAATAGCCACTTGGCTGCCTAATGTCTCAGTTAAACTACATTATATTTTTATGTCATGTGTAACAGTGGTCTCAAACAGGCTACTTGTCATCCTTGTGTATTGAGTGATGCTCCCTTACTACTGTGTCTCATTTGATGGTGGACCACTCTAGATTCAGACACAGTCCACTAATTCCCCATGGTAAGTGGGTAATTTACAGTATCATGAGGTGGCTTACAACACTAGTGTCATCTGTTTTGATGCCTACCTGCTGGCATGTGTACCTTTATGTGGTGTACTGTGACATGTACAACTGTTACATATATGATCAGAGGGTCTGCAAGGATTTCAATCACAATCCATCATATTTGCATGTGTTAGCCAATGTGTACATGACAAAATAATTCAGTGATGAATATACAGAGTAGGTGTAAACACAAACGGTTGTGCGGACATGGTTGTGGGATTCGCACATATTCAATGGCATTGATGGATGTCCTTAGCCAGGTCAAAATGTTGAGGCAAAGACACACATGGTTAGAACACTTACAGTACTTTCAGAGAATTTGACTTTGTATGTCATTGAGAAGGGTGTATTCAGTCAGGTGGTGAGCACATGTGCATTTGTGGATGGTCATTCTGTGGCTGGTGGTGTGCATCAGGGAGTGATATCTTTACATGTTGGGCTCATGTGTGTCTGTTAGCACTCATTTGTGTTTGGGAAACATGGAAGTTACAGTGAATTTCCTTACCTTGTTGACTCGATTAAGACCTCTAAGGACTGGATATCTCCTAAGCCTCATGTACTTTCAGCGTTCTGGCATTAAGATTTGCAATGTGAAAATGGTGTGCTCACATGAACCAATCTTGACTGGAGATGTTCCCAGGCAGGCCTGTGCCCAATGGTTATTTGTACTGAAATTGCACACTAGTTAGAGACACATTGTCTCAATTCTACTCTTCTGCACTACATGTGACACCTAGCTAAGCTACTCGTGCAGCTTTCAACTGCGTCATCTGGCAGTGGACAGATGTGAAAGTGTCACTTGGGAAGTGTGAACCGTGTGGAATGGGTACTTCCATATCTCCTTCTTCTTGGTAGTCACATATTGGTGCATCGTAGCTATAGCTGGGGCCCAGCAGTTGTACTTGTTGTGGGTCAGGGACACCTAACCATTTGCTTTTCGCAGGTCCTTGTGTGGCTAGGTACTAATGTATTGCATGCGGGTATCCCATTTGAATACATCACGTAACAATATATGTCACAAGGGCCTAGGTTGACAGGGTAATGATATCTCCTGCTACACACATGACGTTGGATTTGGGACAAGGTCACACATACGGATGGAGCAGACTGTGGTTATTACACCATTATGTATGACTGTACACAAGTCATGTAGCATCCATGCATGTGCTCATGCCAATGTTGAAGCCAATGCAGTCATCCCTTTACATGTTCTGATCTGTGCAATTGTGTAATGTTTTGTGTTAGGGTATGTTTGCCCAGTGTGATCACGCAATTTTAATGACCTTATTTGTACTATTCTTTCAGCATCAACCCAGCAAAGGTGTCAGGGTTGAGACCATTGGGAATGCAGCTGGCCACAGTGATTCCCATCACACCAGTGGATAGAACCAGTGGCCCAGTGGGTGGTGGGAGTGCCATGGAGGAGCGAGATGGCTCATCGTCATCTTGATCATCAGAGTCAAGTTCCAGTGGCCACTTCCTTATAGTAGACTCCCCTGGCTTTGCATCCAAAAAATCCATGTCCGCCACCCCCGGTCCATCTCCATCCTCCCTGCTGCTCTGCAGCCATCTGTCCGGACCCGCTCCCCTAAGACGGGGGGAGTCTCCGTTGCACCAGGCACCTCACCCCCTGCCCCTTTCTCCCCTGCTGCTCTGAGTGTGGAGGAAATTGACATTCTGAGGCAGATCTCTGTGGGTCAGACTGAAATGCAGAATGCCATCCAAGTGCAAAGCCACCAGCTTACACAGATTGTGTCGTACCTTAAAGGCATTCATGCAACATGCCTGGCCTACAGAGATCTTTTCAGGCTCTGACTTCCACACTCACGGCAACCTTCCACCAATTCCAGCTTTCCACCCCACGTCCTGGCTCTTCCCCAGCTATAATCCCTATTCCCATACCTATCCAAAGCACACACAGACATCAGAACCCATCCACTTCAACATCCACACGCAGCGCACATCAACATCAACAGAAGAAACAAGACAGGCACACAAACACTCACCAGGCACTCGACCCCCGTCACCACCCCATCCAGTGACATAAACTCTGACAACACACCCACAGCACCACATACATCCAATACACACATACAGCCAGACACCACACCACCAGTCTCAGCCACTATAGGCCCAGACACCACATCCACACCACTAGATACAGCCACTACTGACACCACACACCCAGACACCACACCCACACCACCACACACAGCCACTACTGACATCACATACACAGACTCCACACCCATACCACCAGACACAGACACTGCTAATATCACACACCCAGAAACCACAGCCACACCTCAGACTACGCATTCCTCTAACCCCAACATGCAAACCCTTGGCTTACCTCCTCCTTACCCTGTTTGCCCATGACCTCTTCCATCCCACTGCTGGCGGTCCCAAAACCAAAAGTTCTTCTTTTCTATCCTTGCCCTACTCTTCCACTTCCAGGTCCATCCAAAATACACCTACTCCCTTACTGAACCCCTCCCTACCACACAAAACTGTAAAAAAAAAGGAAGACCACCAGTCCAGAAACACACCCAACCCCACCCAAAACCCAAAGAACCCCTTACCCACCCTACCACAGATCATCCAAGACCAACAAAACAAAACAAAATGTTCCCACCCTCTCTACACCCATCACTCCCCATCATGCTTACTGTATACCCTGTATGGTCAAACCCAGCCCTCACAAACCCAAGCCCAGCCCTCCCACAGACCAACTCAACCCTCACAATTCAAGCCCTGCCTTCTTAAGTATCAACCCAGCCCTCCCAATCCCAACCCCAGTCCACCCAAATGACATCATTCAGGTACCTGGACTGCCTACTAGATTCCCCTTTCTGGGGAGGATTCCCAGGCAGTGTTCTGGTTGGCAATCAATCAATCAGAACATTTATAAAGCGCACTACTCATCCACGAGGGTCTCAAGGGGGCGTGCTTTTACTGCTGGAATAGCTAGGTCTTGAGTATTCTCCTGAAGGTAAGCAGGTCCTGGTTCTGCCCTACGAGGGTGGGGAGGGTGTCCCAGGTCTTGGCGGTGAAGTAGGAGAATGATCTGCCACCAGAGGTTGCTCTTCGGGAGCGGGTGATGGTGACGAGGTCGGCAGAGCGGGGCTGGCGGTTTGGGTGTAGAAGGTGAGTCGTCTGTTGAGATATGCTGGTCCGGTGTTGTGGAGTGCCTTGCGTGCGTGGGTGAGGAGCTTGAAGGGTATCCTCTTGTTGATGGGAAGCCAGTGCAGGTCTCTCAGGTAGGATGTGATGTGGCTGTGGTGAGGGATGTCAAGGATCAGGCGTGCGGAGGTGTTCTGAATGCGTTGTAGTAGTTTCAGGAGTTTGACCGAGGCTCCTGCATAGAGGGTATTTCTGTAGTCCAACCTGCTGCTGAGGGCCTGGGTGACCGTTCTTCTTGTTTCAGTGGGGATCCACCTGTAGATCTTGCGGAGCATGCAAAGGGTGTTGAAGCAGGAGGACGAGACGGCGTTGACCTGCTTTGTCATGGAGAGGGTGGAGTCGAGGATGAACCCCAGGTTGTGTGCATGGTTGGTGGGTGTAGGTGCTGTTCCTAGTGTGATAGGCCACCAGGAGTCATCACAGGCCGAGGGGGTGGAGCGAGGATGAGGACTTCTGTCTTGTCCGAGTTTAGCTACAGACGACTGCTCTTCATCCACTCGGCGATGGCTTTCATTCCTTCATGGAGGTTAGTTTTGGCGGTAAGGGGGTCCTTGGTGAGGGAGAGAATCAGCTGGGCGTCGTCAGTGTAGGGGATGATCTTGAGGCTGTGCAGTCGGGCGACTTGGCGAGTGGTGCCATGTAGATGTTGAACAATGCGGGCTGAGGGATGAACCCTGGGGTACGCCTGTCAGACCTCCTCAGTGTGCCATGCCAATTGTGGGTGCATTACTTAATGGCAGCCATTGCCTAACACAGAGAAAACAGCCAAGGAGCAATGGTTGGACAATATTAAATCAGCAAAGGAACTTCAAGATGGCTGCTGCTTCTAAATTCTAGCGGCGGTCTAGTCTTTCTTCGCACAGTTGTTCAGAAGCTAGTAGAAGCTCGCGCTCTTAGACTAACGCGTACTTCACTGAAGAAATTTCCAAGTACCCACCTAAGTAATTCAGCTCCTCAGAACTTTAGTCAGGAGAATAATCTCTTGTCGGGTTTTAGTCCGGATACATCCGCCGCAGCTTCCGTTGGAGTAGTTATGGCTGGTAAGACGTTTGACGTCTGAGGAAGAACGGAGGCAGAGCCTGTCAAACCCCGTTGGCTTCACTTCATTTCTCCCTCGGCAACCCAGATCGCGAATTCAGCATTCAGACGGTGTTCCTTGTTACCACAGCGCCACCTATGAAAAGAAGATAAGAAGACAAAGCTAAGTCAAATGATGTTGGGAAATGTTGTTTTAAAAAGCATGAAAAGATAAACAAAGTATTGTAAATAGTTAATGAGAAGTAATAAGTACTTACCACTAAGTGAGGTTAAAACTCGAACCTGAAAACTAAAAGAGATAACAAAAGGTAAAAGAGAAGATGCAGTATAGTATGACAATTTAGGAATTCTAGGGGTATGCATATAAAGACTAACAGTTATCAGAGAGGAGAACCAATGCTCAGAATCTGCGAAAGAAAAGAGAAAGAAATTAAATAGGTTAACATTAGACAACTCCCATTAAGGAATAGACTAGGATCCAGTGCATTAAGTTTATTCAAAGAAAAGACCTTCCAGGGAGGCTAAGCATCATAAGAGAAGTAAGTGAAGATAAGTCACTAAAACACTTAAACACGACAGTTAAGGTTAAATAACTAAAAAGAGTGATTTTGTGTTACTAGGTGAATTCCACTGGCGCAGAAAAGATAAATCAAAAGAAGAAGCATTCCAATAAAAATCATAGAGGAGAGGCTCAGCTCTTGGAACTTAGGGTAGGTGGAGGTAGATAGAATTACCAGAGTACATAGAAGTAGATAGAGTAGGTGTCAATAATTGTGTTGTTTTAATATTTAGATTCTCTCTGAAGAATACAGTCTGCTGAACTGAAGAAGAAGTAGGCGAGTAAAGAGAGGACACAGTTTTAGGACCAGTCTCTTCTTAGTTTGTTATTTTATCCACTCCCCCTTCCCCTTTGAAGGTACTTTTGGAGTCTAGGTGTAGTACTGGAGAGGGAGTTGGGAATCAGTGTTTCTGTTCCTGTGCAAGTTCTTGGTAAGACTAATTTTGAACTCTGACAGCACCGCAGATGATCTCGGTTGCTTTGGAACGGAAAGGCGGGAGGGTGACAAGTTAGGTGGCACAGCAATGTGCTGGACCACTTCCTGGAATATGGGCTGGCTTTTGGTTGTGGATCACAAATTGGACTCCATAATGAATAACTTTCTTTATCTAAAAACCTTTGTCTGACCATTGCTACTGATGCTACTTGTTGTTGTTGGCTAATATGGGATGTGTGACTACCGTTAAGTTTGTTTGACCATGATAACTGTTTCATTTACAGTGGTAAGAATGGTTAGACCTTGGGGACAGGTAATGGTGTTACAGAGGATGAGGAGAACTGTTGATGGATGTATGTGTTGTTGTGTAGTTCCTATAAACCTATATAGGATCTGCACGTTTAGACAACATACACTGTAGGACTGGTGTCCAGACTTATTCCAGACACCCCCTACTGAGTATGTTAGCCTGTATACCAGCTAGCTCACAGTGCCTCTAGAAACCCCTCTTACCAAGGAGAGAATAGGTCTTGGCAACTATCGAACATGATAACTCTGTCCCATCAAGGATCGTGGATACAGTGCGATACTTTTCGCTTAGTCACTCGTGCTCACTTTGTCTCAGAGAGATACACAGAATAAACGATGGGGATGTTTTTCAATAAGCATTTATTGAACCAGCATCATTCCAATGTAAAATAGGTGTGCTGAAACAACCATTAGACAATTAGCCAGATATAAATGATTATAAGCACTAACAGAGTAAAAGGATGGTAGATTTCTACCATTGTACTAAAACAATTAATACAGTCAACGATATAAAATATATGACAGTAGAATGGTTACTCCTACGATGCAACCCTAACTAGGTGTACCTAAATGTACCTAGCATGAATGTAGGTGTGAAAGCCAAGAATCCCTTTAGGATAAAGTCCACCCCATTATCTGAAGAGGAAGACTGTGAAACTCTGTCTGGGTCTCGAGATGGACACCCCGCAAGTGTCTGCGTACAGGAACCTCAGCGTCTCGCGTCAGTGTGTCAGCATGGAAGTCCTTTTTCTCCTCTGCCTGTCTCAGCAAAGATATGGTGTATATATACCCAAAGTGTTACCCTCTGGGGATATACCTTGCTGTGTCATGTCGGATTAGGATGACGGAAGTAATGACTCTTATACATAGTTATTATGCGGGCGATGGTAGTCCTGCTGTGATTCCAAGAATCCTCATACATAATGAATGAGGCATAAACTTTTCGGAGAAAACCCCATGTCATCTTTAGGCATTACTGTAACTAGGTAAAAGGTCAGTACTAAGAACCGTTACGCAGTGTAATATCAGGGCAATGTAGGTGAAAGGAGCATTCATTAACTGACCCGATATTGGGGTATCTATATGGAACATAATAGTGTGGGATGAACTCCAAATGGGGCTGACATTGCAATTGGGTGGGATCTGCAATGGTAAATATTGCAGCTTGACATGACCATTGTCCACGTCTTTCAGCTTGCTGTAGTACCTGAGATGTAGGGTGGATATGTGTTTAATGTGTGCAAACTAGGTATTTGTTTCTCCACACATGTGGGGGTTGTATTGGTGTCATACATTTTTCATGTGTGTTCTTTCCACATACTTTTAATAGATGTATAACAACTGTTGTTGTTGCAGGGTTTTCTTTCCTGACTTGCACTTACACATTAGCCACATGTGAATACCAGTTTCTGGTACTATTGGTTGTCCCTGATATACCTAATGCAACAGGACCTGTGCACATGGAGAGATTGAAGAAGGTGCAACATGTACTGTGGCCTTGACCCCTAGCCTTCCAGTGGGTGTCCCAAATCTGCAGGGAGTCTTTACATTGTGTCCTTTAAATGTACGTGAACATGGTTTGTGGGAGTCCCATTTTCCTGACTTTCCTTTTTCATGTGACTGATGTGTTAAGGCCCATTGCAGTGCTTTAGCAGTGGAGCTGTTATTTATTTTCCTGAGACATCCATACTGACGTATGTTCGATGTCACAACAGGCCTGACCACCTCCGACAGGACTGGGGAAGCCAGTCCGACCAGCATCGTAATGAAGCCTCAATGACATGGGGCTTGACAACCTTTTAAATTAATTTGCTAGAAACACACTGCTGTTCCACTAGCTAATGCTAATGACACAAGTGCCCTCAAGGTCAAGCCTATTTTCCCATTTTTACTAAGTGGCAAATTGATTGGTGTACAAAATTGGGCTATATGTTGAGGGGGTGGAGCCTCATTCAGGTAACAAACACACTCCATGTTAGAGTGAACCACAAAACGTACTAAATTAACTTGCGCCTAATCTTCTTGTAGCGTAGCAAAAAGCAGGCTTTAGTAAAGTATTTATGCAGCACACAAACAGTAATGAAGTGGAAACACCACACAAACAAAATCCCAAAATAATTAAATAAAATATGGAACATTTTATTAAATAAAATGACAGAAAAATAAATGTATTTCGGCCAGTAGAACCAGAGGTATGCCATTTTAAAGTTTGTAGTGAAAATAGTGCTTAGAAGCACAAAGCGTAACTCACTGTCACCTGGTCGTGCCAGACCGTGGGAAAGTCTCAAGTTCAGGCTGTCTACAATGGAGCAGGAATTGGACACAGGGACCAGATTAGTCCTTCTGAAAATGGTATCTTCTCAAAGTCTAATGTGAAGAGTTCCATTTGCTGTGGAGGAAGCCACGAGGGGCAGGGAGGGCATCATGGATGGTCTTTGCTTTAGCATGAAATGTAGATCTCACATTGCCGGTTGTCACTGACGGTCGCTGTAGCGTGAAGTGCAGGTCTCACAAGAGCTTTGCGTTGACGTTTATGAGATTCTAGGCACAAAGGAGCCCAATGGCAGTCATGAAATGCCCATAACTTCAGGATTTCTCCATTTTTATCAGGAGGAGCTCAGCTGATGCTAGCCAAGGGTCAAGGGCCTGGGGAGGCACCTCTTTGTTATCAGGAACTCACTTCAGCAGAGGCCAACAGGGCTCATGCAGGAAACCAGTTGCAGGTCTAGTGCAACAAGTCAGCTGGGATGTTGCAGGAAGGCCTCTGGACCTTGTTGTGTCGCCGTAGCTTAGACAGAAAGTCAGCCAACTGACCCTTGGTGTCACTCAGATTAGCCTGGGATGAAGGGAGTAAGTCCAGTCTTTCTCCCCAGAGAGCAAAACAGTCCTCAACCAGCAGAGCAGTCCTCTGGCAGTATGGCAGTCCTCCTTATGCAGTGTCCAAAGGTCCAGGAGTGTTCTGAAGAGTGGCTCAGGAGGTCCAATATTTATACCTGGTGCCAACCTTTGTGTGTGTGGGAACACCCCCGTCTTATCCCCACATCTGGTTCTGGACAGTTCTTCCCTTCCCCTGTCAGGGCTCCAAATCTCTGGGGGGGATAAAGTACAAAGGTTTCTTTGTGTGTGCTAGAGGCAATCCCTTTGAAGTGTAAGTGGGGCAAGGCAAAGCTCCACCCCAGCCATCCTCGGAGCGTGGCCAATCCTACTCACACTTCAACCCCTTTGGGTCACCGTCTGGAGAAATACACAAACTCCAACAGAAAGCCATTCACAGACTTGTGACCGAGGACACTGGCAGAAGGCACAAATGGTTGGGACATGAAAATGTCAGCTTTATAAAGGTGACATTTATAGATTGTGACTCAAAATCAGACCTTACCATTAAAGAGGATTTTAAATTACAATTTATTTGAGTCTGAACAGCATAACTCTATCTGCTCCAGATTCAAAGTTAGCACTTTTTGAATGCAATAAGGTTGGGCGATGTTCTACCACTTTATTAGGGTCCTATAAGTTTATGAAATTTACAAATCAAGTGTAGGCCACGTTTCAAATAGTGAGCACAAGCACTTTGTCCCTGGTCAGTAATGGTAAAGTGCACAGAGCCCTACAGCCAACAAAAATGAATTTCAGCAAGCAGGAGGGGAGTAGGCAAAAAGTATGACAGTTCTAACACACCCATTACCACACCTCAGCAGCCTCGGTCCTAAATCGCTATGGACTTAAATTTGTACTTGCCTCCTTCAGAGGGAACTTCAGCCCTTTTGGTTGTATTAGACAATCTCACTAAGACTGCACATATTCTTCACCTTTTTATTACATCTAAGTCTTCTCTAATGTAGATCCTAAACAGCCCACAGGACAGGGTGCATTATATTTAAAAAGATGGACACATACTTTCAAGTTTTACATGTAGAATTGTCATGTTTGGTGTCTAAAGAATTGCAGTTAAAAATCCTCTTTATTTATAAAGTAGGATTAACGGTCACAATCCTGAAATAGCTACTTTTAGAAAGTTGAAATGTTCTTGTCCTAACCATTTGGTGTCTTAAGCCTGTGTCCTGGGTCACATGAGTGTAATTAGCATGGCAGTTGGCCTTTGTGTATTCCTCCCAGTGAGACAAAGGGGGACTATGTTTGGCATGATGGGCCATCCTGCCCGGATGTGTGGGGGAATGCTGGTCCCTGTTCCACTTACATTTCAAAGGAGATTCCTCAGCACAATGACAAATATCTCCCCCCCCCCCCCAGCATTTTGTCACTGCAGGCCCCCTGGAGCCTGTGCAGGGAAGAGGGAAATTCTAGAACCATCTGTGAAACGTAAATTCCTGAAGTTTCCTCCACTTCAAAGCTGTCAACATGTATGAAAATAGAATCCTCAGACCCACTCTTGAATTCACTCCTGGAACCACGTAAAACACTCAGAAGGCCTAGTCTTCACTTCAGAGGACTGCCTTGCTCCTTGAACCCAGGACTGCCCAGGTGAATCTAAGGGCTAGTGGGCTGCCTCCTGCTTTGAGCTACAGGGACACAAAACGCTCCAACAACTTGAACCCTGCACCTGGAAGATGCCTGAAGTGAACCCTGCCCTTCAGTTGGTGCCTGTCTAGTCCTGGACCTTTGGGAATGGTACTAAATGTTCAGCGAGAAAGTGCACTGAGAGGAAACCATGACCTACCTGCTCGCTGATCCGCCCAAGGTGCATTGTTGGTTGGCCTGACTTTGCGGGAGCACCTGCTACATTCCTCTCCATAGCAGCAAATCCTACTAAGCGGCTCCTCGTACAAGGGGTATCCAGCCTCTTGGAGCCCATGAGGGCTTTAGCCTGCAGCTTTGTCCTGCTGGAGATTTTCGACTTTGAAAACAGAGACTAAGTCAGAACATAGAAATATTCACTGCAACTTTGTCCAGCGGCTCCTCAGCGACTACTCCTACTCCTCGTACATTGCCGGCTACCATGCGCTGATTAATTTTATCTTCTCAGCCATTTTTCTTCAAAGTATTTTTTACGTTCGAAGTTAAGCGGAGACCGAGCACAGTTTACTTTCATATCAGAACCGCGCTCCATCGTGGTAGGCCATGTCTTTCGACTTTGCCCCGGTCTGTGCCAATATATGCCTGTGGTTGAAGCGTTGATATTTACTAAAAGCTTTAAAAATACATAATTCCAGTCCTATTGATTGAATTTTTGTCATTTTGATTACAAATAATATATTACATGTTTCTAAATTCGTGTGGTATTTTTCTTTAGTTGTGTTTTCACGTTATTACTGTTGAAGTGCTGCATAAATAATTTACACATTGCCTCTAAGGTAAGCCTGACTCTTTTTGTGTCTAGCTACCAGACGGTTAAACACAGGTTAATTTACTGATTTTTTGTAGTTCACCCTGACTGGGATTATGATTGTTGTGTGAGAAGGGCTCATACTCCTCTCAACCAAAAACTCAATTTCGAAGAGGGTGTAATAACCCCACTGGTTTCCTTCGGGTATTTTAACTTGTGCACATTAAGCACACTGTTGTACATACTGACCCATGTCTTTTCTCATTAATGTCCATTTTCCCATGTTGATTTCCATTTCAATATCTAGCCTGGTAATGGAACCTGGAGAAACAAAGACCACCTAATTCATACATTTCATGGGCTTCAAATATCTCAAGTTCTTATGATCCATCCTGATGCTAGTTAAGTGCTGGTCCAAATTCAAATAATGCCTCCAATGTTTCAAAGCCTCCTTAATTACTAGCAACTCCCTGTCAGATGGAATAATTTATATACAAATTGGATAATGTTCAGGAATAATAGGCAACTAGGTGGATGTTCAGATTGGATAATGTTCAGGAATAATAAGAAACTAGGTGGATGCTGCTAGTCTTCTGGATATTTTTTAAAAATAAAATGGCTTGATAGCAAAAGAAGAGGTATCTCTTTCCACAGTGAAAGAGGAGAGTTTTAAAATATTTGAGGTACTTAGGATATTTTCTAACCTTTGAAAGACTTCTTCCTGTCCAAATCCACTTCCCCATAAAACTGGACGCCTTTTTATGTTTAGGTTGAAACATTTGTCGAGCACATGGTACATTCAAGGTCTCTTGGCGATGGTAGCCGATTAAGCAGTAGCCAACCCTTAAAAAAGATAGATTATCAGTTTTGTTTTAAATTTCATGTGGGGAGAGATAGATCTTAGTGACAAAGGAAGGGAATTCCATGTTTTTCCAGCTCTGTAGGAAAAGAATCAGCCTCCCATCACACTTGTTCGAATTCACATGAGTAAAATGAGGGTAAGATTTATGGTAGTGTTTCAGTACCAAGCATGGGATTTTCTATTGACTTCTTGATTTTATAGGAATCCAAGGAAGGCAATGTGATCGAGGTGTTGCTTTTAGAAAACAAGGGGCCTGAAGGCCTAATCTGGCAGCCTGGTTTTAGACACAAAGCAAGCTATGGATTAAGGTACTATTTATGCCAGCACAAAGCGTAATACAATAACCAAGTTTGTACCTGCTAAAACAGAAATTGCAGTATGACAGGCACCCAGAGAGAGAAGCATCAGCTTACATTGTGTCATTTGATATTTACACCACTAGCAACAGCAGGTACTTGTTGACTCATTCGAGTTTATTGTCTAGTTTGACTCATATGATTTTCACAGTCTGAGCAGCCACTGCAAGGAAGTTCAAGTCTATTGGTAGGCATTCCTTGTGCAAAGGGAGCATTGATTACCTGCTGTCAAAACCTCTGTGTTATCAGCATTGAGTTTGAGAGCGTTTTTGCTCATTCAGTGTTTGATGTGAGGAGGCACTGTCTGATTCTCTCTGCCGACATCGACAGGCCTTTCAGACATAAGATTAGTGAGTAGTGTCTGAATAGGTGTAAAATTGCAGATCCGCTAAATAAATCAGGCTAACCAAGGGTTGAACGTAGCTGTACATATATGTATGGTGACATGCATGGTGACTAAGAATTCCATGCTTTTGCAGCCTTGTAGGAGAAGTATTAGCCTCCCATCATATTTTTTCGAGTGAAAATATAATAGACAATGAGGGTGGGAATTGCAATATGTTTTAAGTACCAAGCATGGGATTTTAAATTGAGTTCTTGATTTTATAGGAAATTAATAAAGGCTTTGTTATGGAGGGGTTGCTCTTAGATAGATAATCTGGCAGCCTGGTTTTATGCACAATGCAAGCTATGGATTAAGGAACTATTTATGCCAGCATGCCTAGTTGTAAAATTGCAAACCTGCCAAATAACTCAGGGTAACCAGGGGTGGAACATAGATGATAAACATTTAGGGTGACTCCTCCAGTGGTAACCACAAAAGACTTAGGGGTACATTCACAAGAACGTGTGATAACTACTGCAAGAGTAGCGTAATGCAACTTTCAACTTCGCAGCCTATCGCGGGAAAATAACCCTGTGTCAATGTGGAATTCACTACACGGCGGTAGCATGCGATAGACACCAGATAACGCATCAAATGTCCGCGCGAAAATCAACGCCATGCCGCAAAAATGCGATACGCGAACGCTTAAAAACATGCGATGAGGCCAACCGCTGTACAAAAAGTAGCGTAAACCAGCAACAGGTCTGTACATCGCACGCATCTGGCGTGACAATGCACCATAAAACCCACCGAAAAAATACACCAGAAACAAGCCAAAGCACGTAGCAACATGGATGCACCCTGACCCAGCGCAGAGGCCAACTCGAACCCCACAACCCCCACAGACTACCAGCAAGGAATAACAGGGTCGGGGAAGGCCAAGGAGAAGAGGGAGAGGAAGACGGGGTGCAGACTTCAGGAAAACAAGACCAGCGTCATGGGGGTGACAGAACACTACCAGCAACTGACCCACTAGCAGACCACCTGGATTGCAGTTGGAGAGAGAAGGAGGCCAATCCAGGAGGCCAATAGGCGCCGGCATGACATGACTACCTAAACCAGGCACCAACCCGCTGCCAACAGGAAGGCAGCAACGGCAACAGGAGGTGGCAGTCCAGCGCCACCAGAGGAGCTGGAGGAAACCCAGGCCACAGACTTCAGTGTGGATATGGTGCAAGGATTAGGGAGTATGGACACAGCTCGAGAGGACCTGACACAACATCAACAGGGAGTGCAATGAACAGGGAATGGGGTGGTGGGGAGTGGGCACAGTGGCATACATGCACAACGAGGTGTAGCACACTGCACACCCACAATCACGCAGGATCATGTCCCAGATCGCATTGGCACACTGCAGCACACACACATAGCACGAACAGCACACCCACATTGATGACAACGTGGAATAACGCGCATAGCCATCACTGTAGAACAGAGGACACAACTGGCTCCGCACATGCACAGAAACATGCCTACTACATCTGACGGACCCGGAAACTGTGAAATGGAAATGTATGCGTACAACCTCACATCCGTCATGTAGACCAAATGTACACTGTCCCGCAGAAGAATCCAGCACCCCCCAAGCAGTTACAAGGTACATTGCCATACAGTCTGCATGCAAACCTGCACAGTGCGCCAACATATATGTCAACACAAAGTCAATATGCACCTCCCTTTCCCATCGCAGAGGGGCACACAACACCTTCAGAAAAGCACACAATACAACACATCAGTGATGCCGGAGAGGACCACCACACCGTCGACACCAACGCCCTACAACAGCACATGGATATCCCACGCAACCTCCCACCAGGACCCGGACAGGATAGCTACTCAGAGGAGAACACAGAGCCTGCAACAGACCACACAGCAGGAAGCACCCGCAAACACAGCTGGCTCACAACCCTTCATCCACACACACATGGCACCCCAATGCCATGTGTCAGCACGCCAAAAGGAGGTGGCCCAACAGGTGTTGGTGGGGGCCGAACCCATGGAATGCGAACCAGGACACATACCTAGGTGTCTATCACCCTTCGAGGCCCACCAACACCACACTAAGGAGACCCACACTGCCACAGAGACAGATGCAGATGCACATTCACAGTACAGAACCACGGCCAGGGACGCTCAAATAGCAGTCACACACACATGTTGGTTCTGTCTACGAAGGCCCTGGCCACTCCCCTTACAAATTGATTGGGTGACGACAAAGCTACATGTCCAAGCTGCAACCCGCTGCCTGTGGTGGCATGTTTGCATCCGATGTACACAGCATAATGTAATGTCATAGGGCCCAGGACCCTCATGCATACAACAAGACCACAGAAACACATGCAGATATCATGTTGAACTGGCTACGGGCACATGCGCCCGATCCCCTTTATTGGCAGGGCAACATGTACAGTGACATCTGTGCTAGATGTGTGTGGGTTGAGTGTAAGCAATTCCACACGGAATGTCTGGTGCTGGAAAGCACTTGAACAATGTACATCTGTGCACCAGCAACAAAAAACACATGCATAACAGAGTCAACTGCTGAGTAACATGGAGTGAGCTGGAGAAAGTCTAGAGGACAGCCTACATACAAACAGAAGTGTCCATGAGCTGCGGTGCACTGGGGTTGGGACACTAGAGATGAGCGCGCTCATCTGAAGAAAAAGTCTCGGATTGTGTCCCTCCGATGTATACCTGATGCAGAAGCAGTGGGGTGTGTTAGACCTGTATCATCTTCCCCATCAACATCTCTGGGCCCCCACACTGTTTGAGGTGACATAGCTGTGCAACTGCTCCACAGCACTAGACACAATCAGCAATGGCCTGAGGTGCACTGAATCACTGGCACCTGGGGTGCAGAGCAGGGTATCAGGCCAATGATGACATCGACAGGTCTGAGCAACTCCGTACGTCTGTCAGGACCACCATTTCAACTCTGGCAGATGGAAGTTGGAGGTGGTTCTTGTGGTGGTGGCGTGTGTCTCCTGCGGTGATGCGATGTCCGGGCCGGTCTGGACTCGCTTTGGTGTGTGAGCCCTGGTGGGACGCATTTTGGACCCGTACAGCGCAAGGCCACAGAGAAATGGCATTGATGACCCCAAGGCCTATGCTTCAGGGGCCATCCAATGTCTCCGGAGAAGGGGTCCCGGACTTGACCAACACAGAGTTAGTGGCCCCGGATGCACTGCGGCCGGCACAGGCACCCAGCCATGGGACGGTGACTTGCAGTGCAGTCAGATGGGCCATGCGACCTGAGCGGGTCACCATCAATGTCCGAGGTGTATGTTGTGGAGGGTTTCGGGGGTCAGTGGAATGTGTCCTCCAGGGCATGATGCCGAAAGGTTTGATTTTATCCAGAAGCAGCAAATGGAGGGCGACAGCCTCGTTGCCTCCACCAAATCAGTATCAGCTACATGATGATGAATACTACACCCTAGTCCAAAGACTCAGAAGCAATCAAAGTTTGACCAGAGAGTGTCCGTGAATGCCGGGGAACAGACTAATTGGCACCGGGGCTGAGAAGGGATGCCGGTACACTGATGTTGCAAATTCATGACTCTGTGACGTACTGGACCGCAGTGTAGGCTGAAGGCAGAGGTCAGCAGTGGACCAAAGCCACGTGCCATTGGCTCGCGATGCACAGTGCTACTGACACCAGGGCTGTTGTCGTTAGTGTATGAGCATCTCCATAACAATGATCCTTTTCTCTCCGCCAAGATGCAAGGCGTCATCCTCTTATGCTTCTCCTTGCGTGCAATGATATTTAATCTGCCTTTGCATACTCGATCTTCAGTTCCAAATCTGTGACCTACTCGAGCGCAGCCTAGGCCGAGAGCAGTGTAGGCCGGAGGCAGTGGTTAACACGGGCCATTCACTGAGTGTCGCTGGCGTAGGTTTGTGGCCCCACTGGCCTGTGTAGTTGAGGTTCAGTGGCACCACATGTTCATTCACCTCCGTGACTGTGACCCGGCTTCCGTCCGGACTGAGCCACACCTTCCTCTTACTCCTCTCCGTGCAACCACTGGTGTGGACTCTGCCATTCGTGATTCACGACTAGGTGCTGGATGTGAGACCTACTGGTCCACAGGGTAGCCTGGTCCCTCATCCACGTGTCGCCGGCTGGTATTGAGAGGGTTTGTGGCAGCACGTGTCGCCGGCTGGCGTTGGACAGGGTTTGTGGCAGCAAGTTTCGCAGGCTGGCGTTGAACAGGGTTTGTGGCAGCACGTGTCGCCGGCTGGCATTGAACAGGGTTAGTGGCACCACGTGTCGCAAGATGCCCATATGGAACTATGCCTCACTGATTGGGGGGTCTGGTGCTGTGGCCGCTTGGCCGGATTTGTGGTCACTGCCATTCAGGAGCCAGGACACAGTTTCACATATGGGATGCACTGGGCCGCAGAGGACGCCAGTGGAATATGTCAACGAGGAAGGAGTAATGTGGGCCAGCGTCGGGGGTCAGCGATGGTCTCAGAGGCTGGCAGGGTCTCGGATCTCGGGCTTGGAGCTTACACAGTCACGTGGTGGGCTCTCCTTGACACACACCGGTGTCGGCTGCTGATCAGTGTGGCCTGCCTGCGCGGGGTCGGGCCGGATAGGTTCGTGGTCCAGCGGGCAAAGGTATGGCAGGCGCACAGGATCGCAGACAACTCTGCTAATGAGGCCAGCGTTGGCCTTGTGACGGGGTGGGAGGCACCACCCTGGTAGAGACATGGGCCTTTCCAGAAGAGGACCATTCCCAGGGCTACTTGCTTTTTATTCACACCTCTACGCTGACCTGGCGTACGCCGGCCATCCCACTCTGCTCACGCTTACGGGGAGGGGCGTAACAGGCAACATTTCCGCGAGGACCCCCACTTTCTGGGGTGACATGGTTGCGTCCACTGTCCACTACACTCCATACACCTGAGGTGCACATCACCGCCACTCTTGGCATTGGGTACTTTCCCAATCATGGTTCTACAGCATCCCTCACACATGCCTGGTTGCCACCTCTCCCCAAATTCGGCTATTCCCACTGAGCCTATGACAGACCCAAGACCTGCTGACCTTCAGGAGGATACTCAAGACCTGGCTGTTTGATCAGTAGCCCCCTCAGTGCCTTGAGCCCCTCGCGGGTATGTAGTGAGCTTTACAAAATGATTGATTGATTGTGTGGCTGGGGTGCCAGGCCATTGATTGGTCATGTTCACGGTTAGCCCTGGTTACCATTGTAAGTTGTTCCATCGTGTCTGGTGGGTGGGCATGTTGTTGTGCATGTTGGTTGTGAATTTGTGACATGTGCATTGCCAGAGTTGTGGATTGCATGCTTGTGGATTTGAAGTGAGTGGGGTGTTAATTTGGAACTTGCCAAGGGGCTGTGCATTTCCCTTGGTGCCATCCTGGGAACCTTGGTTGCTGATGGATTGTCGATGGGTGAAGGGATCATGCACACTGGCTGTGTATTTGGAGGCAACATTGGTGAAGGTCCCATGGTATTCTGATGTTGCTTGCACATTGATGTGTGATGTGTGGTTCCTGTTGCACTGATTGTGTGCTGTGTCACCATTGGGCACAGGTAGGACATGTGTTCAGTGGATTTCCCCCAACACAAACGTGCATCCGGCTATGACGGATGCTCCTTGATTGGTCTCCAGCGGTTCCTGCGCATTGTGTTGGTCGTATGGGGACTGGGGTGCCAGGGTGATGGTGATGTCCAGGACAGGTGTGGGGGACTTGGATGTGGCTGGCTGTGAGACTCTGCTGACTCTGGCAGGTGTTGGTTGGGGTGTGCCAGGGGCCAACAGATGCAGCACAGCCAGCAGCTTGGTGTGGGGTAGGATGTTGGTTGTCTGCTGTATTGGTGCAGTTGGCCTGTTAGGCGAGGATGGCCAGGATGCCTAGGATGGTTGTCCCTTTCAGCCTGAAGTGGACAGGGACACTGTCAGATGTTGGGCCTGGGAGGCAGGTGCGTTTCCTAGGGAGGCCGCTGTCTTTGTCTGTGCTGCCTCTGTTGTGGTCCTGGGGTGGGTGCCGGGTCGGTGTTGTGGCCCTCTTAGGTGTCCGGGCTGCATGATGAGTGGCTCCATGGCATCCGTTGCCCTTCCAATAACGCTCTGGGCTGGGCTCCCTTTTGTGGTGCAGGCTACCATCCGACTTTACACCAGGTCAGAGCAGGTGTTAATTTCCTGCTGCTAACACGCCTTATTGCGTGTTTTGTATTCTTATCACCAATCTGGCTGGTCGTTGTGACTGTTGAGGTGTCATGTTATAGCGGCTTTTTGCATGGGAGTGACTACTCTGCATCACATTAGCGATAGTTGCGCGAGTCCTCTGTTGTGATGCTTTTTGCTGCTGCTATCGCTGGAAAACTGCAGCGGTGGGCTGTTAGCACCAGCTTGTGAATGGGGAGGTAAACATATCATGACTTTGGCTGCGATAAAGTGCTGTTAATTCGGCGATGGCTCCTTGTGAATATGCCCCTGAGATGAGTAAATTCCTCGTGAATTTTTGATATGCCATGTTCCACGAAGTAGGCAAATGATTTCAACACCTTGGGCCGTACTGTACAAAGTGCCCCGGGGCATAACGGGCATATGCACCCACTTTGCACAGCCCCAGGGTGCTTTGGTATTACAGACAGGGCCACAGAACCTTGTGCGTTTTCTGTAATTCAGATATCACTGGCAGACATATAGCGCCGGCGCTGTCACTAGAGGGCATTCTCTCATTTGCATGGGGGAGTGGCCCCATGAAAATGAGCGCATCCCTTTGCCTTTGTGCCCAATTCATATTATAGACATGGGAGCAGAGGCAATGCAGCTGTCAGGGGGTGCACTGAAAGTGTTTTGTCCCTCAAAGACGGCACACTCTTAGTGCGCCCCTGATGGAAGCCCTCTAAAAGGGGTAAGGAGGTCCTCTGACCCCCCAGACATCCCCTTTCAGGCGGGTGCAGTCAATCACTGCTCCTGCCTGCAAGGGAATCTCTAATCCCCCCTAAAAGTGCAGGCAGGTTGCCACCTGCACAGTGAAACACGGCGTCGCTGCTTCAAAGTTGCTCAGTATTTCGCTTGGCAGTACAACAGTTGTTGCTGCCCTTTGGGCAACACATTCAACATAATATGGTACACTGTCCTTGATAGCCTCGAGCGCACCTTTTGAAAGGTGTACTCAGCGCTAACAAAGAGAGTGCGCCATATTCTATAATTTGGCCCCTGATCTGATATGTTATGCTATCTTATGTTATGCAGATTTGTACAGCACGCTACCACCTGGTAGGATATTCTGGCACTGAGAAGGTGCAAGTCTAGTCAAACCTAGGGCCTACTCTAAAAACTAGGTTTTCAGATGTTTGCACAATTCAAGAAGAGATGTGTAGAGGCAGGTCTTTCCACATTTTAGAAGTGATCCAGTTTTCCATATATGTAGGAATTGTGAAAGTGGACTCTGGATGAGCAGAGTGTATGAAATGTTTGTTTTGTTAAAGCAGATGGAATTGTTGAGGTATGCTGGGCCAGTTTTTTTGAAAGTGTGGGTGAGGATTTTGTAATGTGCTTGTTTGTGTTTGGAGAGCCAACGGAGCTCCTTTAGGTGTGATGTGAATGCTGTGTGGGTAGGAGGTTAAGAATGATTCTGGCTGCTGAATTCTGAATGGTCTGCTGGCTTCTGGTGAGCTTTTGGTTGATCTCGGCATAATTGGTCTTTCCATAGTCCAGCTTGTTTGTGCAAAGGGCATACATGATGCTGATTGGAAGCTATTTGAAATTCTTACTCAGTATCTTTAGGGTATGGAAGCATGAGGCGGTGACTTTGATGGAGTTGCTGGTGGGGAGGGTGTCGGCCCTAGCTCTGTGGCTCACCAGGTAAAGTGCTCTTCTTGAAGATCATGATTCTGGTACTGTTAGTTTTCAGCTTCAGACATTTGGTCTTCATCCAGTGCGCAATTTAAGTCATGCAAGCATTGAATTTTATTCAGGCACTGGGGTCTTGTCCTTTAGGGAGAGAATGAGTTGTGTGTTGCCACCGTAGGAGAGAATATTGATGTCATGAGACCAATTATGTTGCGTAGAGGGATCATGTATGCATTCAAGAGGTAGGGCTCAGGAAGGATACCATGGGGAACTCCCCAAATTAGGTCAACGGCCTCCGAAGTGTATGGTGCCAGGCTGACTGACTGGGTCCTTCCTGTCAGGAAGGATCAGATCCATCGCAGTGTGTGTCCTTGGATTCCGATGTTATGTAGGCATTGGATGAGGATGGGGGAGATATCGTGTCAAAAGCTGTGGAGAGGTTCAGGACGATGAGGGCCGCCAGGTCTCCTCCAGTCATAGTCTATGGGATGTCATCTGTGGTGCCAATGAGGACAGTTTCCATGTTGTGTTTTGGTCCTAAACCAAACAGAGTGGTGTGAAGAAGTAAGTGGTAGTTGAGGTATTTGGTGATGCATCTGCTGATGGTTATTTCCAAAGCCTTCACCCAAGAATTGCATCAGGGAGATTGGTCAGCAGATGGCAAGCATTGAAGGGTACGTGGGGGGTTTCTTTAGCAATGGGTGGGCAGTTGTGTGTTTCCAAGTGTCTGCAAAGGTTGTGGAATAGGTGGAGGTATTCAGAATAGATATGAGATGGCGCTGGAGGGTTGCTGTCCTCTGGAGTACGCGTGGTGTGGCAGGGTCCGATGGGGCCCCTAAGTAAATGGACTTCATGATGGCGGAAGGTTTTCTCAGGGGTGATGATGGGCCATGTGGTTAGCACTGTTTTTTTGGATAAGATCCGGAGTACTTTGGCGAGGTCTGTTGGATCCAGTTGTGGGTAGAAGTTGCTGTATATGGCAATGATTTTGTTGCTGAAGAATTGAGAAAGATTGTTGCAAACGTCCTACGAGGGAGTGAACGAGTTTGAGGCTTGTATAATGAGGACAATCTCGTCAATAGAGTAGGATGATCAGCCATATCGAATACTGCTAATAGGTCTAATAATATCAGAATATTCACCTAATCACCATCGGCGGTTACATGCAAATAATTTGTAGCAGCCATCAGTGCCATGGCCAGGGAGGAGGCCCATTAGAGCTTCACCCATGATGTGTGTTCTTCTCTGTATATTTATGTTGATGGGCCTATCATTTTCTGCCATCATTTTTTTTAAGAGCGGTTTAACAATTCCTTCATTAACAGCCTGTGAAACCAGGCCTTGGGCCAATTATATATTAATAACAGAAGAGAGAGAATTAGCAACTAACAGTGCAAGTAGCAGAGAAAACGTTTCAGGGAGAGAATCAAGAGAAGAGCCTGATTTATATTTCATTATAAGATGTAATGTCAGGCTGCCAGAGATAGGGTTACATTGGTCCCAGCACATGATAGCAGGTTTAGACTGAAGATCAAAGAGTGAATCCGAATTTTGCTGTGAAGAGTTCATATTTCTGATGATCATGATTTTCTCTTCAAAAACATAGGCAATTTGATAGCTAATTTGGGGAACTTTTATGACGTTTTCCTTTACTGCTCAGATACAGCCACCATTTGCTATTCAATGATACTCTTTGAGAAATTGGTTTACCATTATAGGTTCCACTAATTAGGTGGTGGGGGAGTCCTTCACGTCTCCCATCAACACAGTGGCCTCTATCTCCATTGCCTGGCAGTTGGCTTGCCTACAATGAGTTGTCTGTAATCTGAGATAGGTTTGTGTGCAAAACCCACCCAAACCTGGCCTCTCCCTGGGAATGTGGAGATAGGGAAATCAATTCCTCTGAACAATTTTATAGGTCTTGCTCACTTCAACAGTTTGTTTACTGTTTCATTTGTTATTCAACCATGTTGGAAAATAGACATTATTTTTGCCTTTGAAGTTTGCATAGCCTCTGCTCAGGTCACCATCTGGATTTTAGGTATGAATGTAGACATATGCACTCCTAAAAGGCATTTATAGTTTTAAAACAACAGAGCACTATACTTAATACTCAATTGCTGTGATAAATGTATTTTCTCTGTCGCTGTAAGTATACAATTCACTGATGCCCATCTGGCTAAAGTTTCATTATGCAGCAAACAAGCACTGTCCATAAAACAGTAATTTGAATGATATGATACATATGGCAATAATCCGGTCTATAATACAAAGGTAATAAGAGTTTATCCTATATACCCCTATACCGCACTGTCTTGATGCTGCCACTGACCTAATGGCCCTTCACCTGTCCATATATAGCATAAGTAAAATACTACATGCAGGCCAATAGGTAACCACAGGAACCCTGCTCTAAAACCCAATGGAGTTGCTCTCTGATGCCACATTAACACCCAACAATACATCAGTCATGCTTCGACATATTGCAAACCCGGTGCCACGTGGGAAGACACAGGTGAACCCTATAAACCCTTCAACCCAGCAAAACCGATTAATGATGCCCTGTATAAAAGAAACAATTAACATAACATACCTATATGATTGTGAGAGGATATCATAGTAATGCAGATTATATTTCACTAGAAAAAGATGTAACATGTTACATTAATTCAGCTAGATTCGGAAAACACTTTAAAGTGAAAGGCATGTCTCTGGGTGAATCTGTGTATACGTGCATGTATGTGTTCTTGTGTGTGTGTGCGCACGTGGGTGTGCGTGTGTTCCAGTTCGCGTGTTTACATGGACAAAACAAGAAACATTTGACCAACTTAACATGCGTTTGAAAGCATAATTCTTTCTGAGCAGGCAATAATCTCTTTGGGAACTGCAGGCTTTCAATTACATCTACGGTAATAGATTTCTACTGTAAACGTTTTGCTAGTGAGTCGAATCGTAGACAGTTGTGTTGTGATGATCATGATAGGCTGCAACATACTTTGTGTCAATGGTATTCAGCATGTTGTCATCTGTTTTGCCTTGCACAGAAATGCACTCTAATTATAATATTTATCCCCCAAATATGTGCCACAAATCTCAATTGCCGAATTCTTTCCATGTTAATCAATCGTTCGGATTTGTTTGTTTTGCAAATTATTTTGAAATGAGTCCCATCAAATGAGGTGGAATGGTATGCTATAGCTACTGGTTCAAACTGTCTACCGTGTCATCAACTTCACTCTGGCATGAAAAGCGTTGCATGCCACCATACATGTCAAAATATAATAAGGAAATGCATTTTCTCTTCTTTGAAGCCACACTTGCAGGCTCTGCTTTTTAAAACATGTCAATCACTCAAGCATCTATTCTTTGGCCCTACATAGATTCTGACAGCCTGTCTTTCTGTCAGTTCTTTCATGGGAGACACTCTTCAAGAGACTGCAGTTACAGCAACAACATGCAGAGAATGGCCTGTATTCAATGAAAGGACCTAAGGTAACCACAAGTGGACTCCACTTGAGACCCCAGATGGAGCACCCCCCCCCTTATATGTTGATAAGGGTTTTCTGAGGCTGATCCCTGAAAAGAAACCACCCATGGGAACCAGGGTGAAGTGAGGCTAAAGGCAGTGCAGAAACATGAACTAGGTAGGTCCATGTTCAGATACGAGCCCATTTACTGTAGTGTTTACCAATACCAAACAGAAAGTAGTTGAACTCCCCAGTACAATACACAGTTCCTGACAGTACAAACAAGTGTCCCATCCTGTCCAGTGGCTATGTGGACCGTTGTGTTGTATCCATTTAAGGGAACTTTAGCGAGAGATGAAAGATGTGCACTAACTGTTCCCCAGGTATTAAATCTCCCCTTATTCCAGTGTACCCTAGGGTTACCTGAATAACAAAAGCAAATAAATCAATGATCATTTAAAAAAGAAAATACTGGAATAATTCAGGAACTAGGACATAGGTGGATTTGCAGGATATTAAATCCCCCAAATCAGTGAAACATATCAGTGTATTAATTGCTAGCTGTTGAAGTGTGATAGGAATTTCAATTCACGAGCATTTTGTTTGAATCTCTATATTACTTTTTTTGTGATTATCCATTACATTGACAGCGCACATATCAATACTGTTAGCAAATAATCATCTGTTTCGTTGTACAGAAATATACATTTCCTGTGTGATTTTTGACAAATGACAATTGTGATATGGAAGGCGATTGCCTGCATAGCGCCCAAGGTACTACTGCATTTTATATTTCTATTGTACAGGCATCTATGATAATACCCTGATCAATTGTATATTTCAAGATTCTTAATTATTTATAAAAGAAATACAAATTCAACAAAACTGCTGTGCCAAACTCAAGTCTACAAACGTAATTATTCTCAGATCTGTCGGTTCCTCCACCCACAACCTAGAATGTCGAAGCATACTTTTAATCATTGATGTTCAAGAGGCATTGCACAACCATTCATTTGCCGTTCGCAGTGTGATAACTCTAGTTTTCAGCTCCTGTATAGTTGTTGAGCAGTGTAGTTGTGTCCCTCTAGTATGTTCTTCAATGGGCAATACGTTGATCTAGGCCCTTAAACATGTATCACATATGGTAAACTTCTAAGCGTAATATGACTTTGCTTTTAACTAGTTAGTGATATGAATGTTACTCAGATAGAATGCCCCAGGCATGCTGTTTTTTGTTTTATTCCCTGGCTTTTAGTGACATTGTTCAGATCACTAATTTTCTACAAATGGGACAGGTGGGCTACTCTTGCTGCACTTAGCCATTTAATTTAGCCCAGGTTTGGAAACCAAAATTGGGTCTGGCTGATAGAGAGCACTGTCCTAGGCAAAGCATACTCCTAGTTATTATTTAGCATTTTTGTAGATTCAAGGAGTTCCAAATCATTGATGCAAACAGGTATAGACCCTTATGTGGGTAATGACACCTCCATTCATAGGCAGGAATGTTGTTCCTACTGGGGATGTAATTGAGCTTAGTGCAAGCAATATGCATATACACATGCTACTTGCCCACTAGCTTTTCATCCTCATTACTGTATCTGCACTACACGTGCTAGAAACATCTATCCCTGACGCAGATATATATAATTTCTGATAGCATGTGGGTTTTTTCACTTTTATACTATAACACACAGCACGCCTGTGCCCGCATTACATATAGGGTGCACTGTCCTTTTTTTAACCATGGCACACCTTTAAGCTGGTGCGCCAGATGCAAACATGGACAGTACACCCTATTACAGTGAGTTCCCTGCTTGCAGGGCCGCCATTAGCTCACTAATGGAGCGGCTGCCTTAAAGCTACTCAGTGTTGAGAGTTGTGCGCACTGTGACCCAATATGGCTACTTAGAGTCGGAGTTCCGCACTGAGCATCGCGGCTGCCTTTCAGCGGTTCCAGCGCTTCTACTGCCATCATTTGGGCATATTTTTAAATCGGAACCCATGCCCCATAGGAAGCAATCTTCATTAACCTTCTTCTTCAGGAATTTCTAAAGTTATGATGCAGGTGACTCTCTAGCCGTTTTGTTGTTCCTTTTTTTTCTCTCTTGAGCTTTTCTCCTCAAATTGCTTTTTATGGGGCTCTGAAACATCATTTGTTCAACGTTTTCTTTATCTGCATCATCTTTCCTTTGTTGGAGTTTCTTTCAAGATTGGAGGGTCTACTTTTTAGAGGACTTGCTGAGCTTGCGAGGTAATTTTATCTCTCTCTCATATTGCGCCTTCATATACCATTTAATGGGTAGGAGCAAATACTTACTCCACTCCACCAGGAAACAGAAGTCCTATGACACTGTAGCTTGTTCTACTAACTCTACCGCTCCTACTTCTTCCTCACAACCTTCTAGAGTCTTGGTGCAAGGGGCTTGTTCTGTTAACACCGACCTATTGACCATGGCACCTAAAGCTCAATCTTCTTCAACTACCATTAAGAGACTCAAACATGATCCTCCCTCGCCCCCTAAACCTGTCTCTCCGGTTTCTCCGGATATTGTGTTGGAGGAAATTCACGCCCTTAGACCTTTTATTGAGGAAACCAACCTGCGCCTACAGACGATGAATAACAAATAGTCCTCTATGGAATCCAGCCTTACTGTGGTGGAACAGCAGCTTAATGTGGTACAGGATTCTTCCTTCAGAATCTCCTCTTTGGAGAAAGAAATCCTACAGCTGAGAAGATCGACCGAGGACCTTGAAAATGAACATTGTCGCAATAACCTACGCATTTACGGACTTCTTGAAGTCCTTGAAGTGAATGACCCTGTTGCGTACTTCACTTCCTTTCTGCTACAGTTCTTTAGTCTCCCCTCTTCGACCAAATTGAATATACAACGAGCGCATAGACTGGGCCCTCATTAAGCCTCCTCTGCTGCTTCTTCTAAACCTCGTGGAGTAATCTTGTTTTTACATTTCACGGATCTTCTACAAGTCCTCAGTGCGGCTAAATCCAAAAAACAACTGATGTGGCTTGGCACTAAAGTATTTATCTCTCAAGATGTCTCATCGGCCACCGCCAAGTGGCAAAAAGAATTCCTTGATCTTCGTCCGGCTCTTCGTTCCTTGGGTGCGCACTATGGATTATTCCACCCATGCCTGTTTAAGGTCACCTTCTTAAACAGGACTTCCACTTTTGAAGACCCAGCTGATCTCAGAAGATTCATTCAATCTCATTCTACTGCTTCAATGGAGATTCCTGGCCCTTATCCTAAATCTTGACTTTAACGTTTCTCTTGTGGTGCTATTCATTGGAATAATGTTATAGTATTAAGTTATCTACTTCCATTGTTCTTCTTGTTCTCACTTGCATAATTTTGTTTTCTTTTACAGGTTCTTTGAAAATCATTGTGTTCCCAGTCATGTTGCTGCTCCTGTTTATTTCTAATTGAAATCCTGGTGTGGTGTGTTGCCCATTGTGGGTTATGCTGTTTTCATGTATCCGTTGCCGCCTCTCATCCTTTCCTTTGTTCCTCATAAGGTACGTACCACAGTCGTCATGTTTGACATGTACTGTCTCCTCTCATTTGTTTTCTTTCTTCTCTTCTATTCTCCCCTCCTTAGTGTATCTCTCTCCCTCTTCCTCTTGGTGATATTGCTTCCCCTCTCTTATATGCTTTTTTCTTCATATATTTTCTTGACCTTCCTCTTCTGTGCATTGTCTCCTCTCTCCTTGATATCCCGTTTGTTTTGATTTCTTCTCCCTTTTTTCTCTTACTTCATTATTTCACTGTTGCATGTATTGTCCTTTATTTATCATTGATGTTTTTGCATTCAGAGTTAGTTCATGGAATGTGAGAGATTTTATTAATCCAATTAAAAAACAGAGAATATTACCACATCTTGCCTCTGATAACCCTGATTTGGCTCTCCTACAAGAGACTAATTTCACAGAATCCGAGGCATTAACATTGAAAAAAGGTTTGGTTGGTTCAGTTTTAGTCTCTCCTACTTCAAATAAGAAAAATTGTGTTATAATTTTGTGTCATAAAAAATTGAAATATAAAGTTATATGGCAAGAGATTGATGCAGAAGGGAGATGGCTGTTGGCTAAATTGCTAATTAACAAAATTTCTTTGACCGTAATTAATGTTTTTGGCCCTACTCAACCTGACTGTTCTTTTTGGCCTCTGGTCACACAGAAATGTATTCAATTTAGTGATGATCTCTTTATTCTAGGAGATGATTGTAATCAAGTGTTGACCACTTTCTTGACCATCAATCTCAGGTGTGCTTCATTCCTCATAAAGCCCATAAACAATTCCTTGACTCTGTTTCCCAAATACACCTGGTGGATGCTTGGAGACTCTTCCACCCTGATTCTATTGACTTTTCTTTTTTCTCTCCACCTCACACTTCCCTTCCTTGTCTAGACTATATCTTTCTTTCTCAATCTTTATCTCAAATTTTTTTAGCTTCCTCTATTGAACCCATTGTTTTTTCTGACCATGCCCGATTGTGGCTGATTTTGATCTGATCTGTCCACATCCCAAGTCCTCCCATTGGCGTTTTAACAATTTTCTTCTTCTAGACCCTCTATTTTCTTCTTCTTTTAGTATTTTTTTTTATTTTTTAAACTAATTAGTGATCTCAATTCTTCGCTCCATATATTATGGGACACTTTTAATGCAACAGCGAGTGGTTTTTCACAGATTTTGTCTTACAAAAGAAGAAATGTTTCCTTCAAAAACAAAAAGCTACTCTAGCAGATATTAAGGCCTTAAACCACAAATTCTATGCCTCCCCTTCAGACACTGTTTTACAAGCTCTTGTACGTGCTGTATTAGCATTTAATAAAGCTACAACTGAAATGTGTCTTCCATACTTCTCCTCGAGCAGTGCTCGATATTATGGAGGAAGTAAAAAAAACAGGTAAACTTCTGGCGAATTATCCTAAGACCATACTCTAATTGACTCTATTTATTCCACAGATGGCAATCTCATTCATAAAGATCAGGACATTCTCAATGAATTTAAGCTATTTTATAAAGACCTATATATCCCAGAATCTCCTCCTTCCAGTTCCCTTATTCAATCTTATGTTATTAAAGTTCCGGCCTGTCTAACGATCATCTTAATTTTTCTAAACTTGAAACAGACTTATCCCCGAATGATATGTCCAATTCTTTAATTGTTTTAAAGAAAGGGAAAACACCCGACCCGGATAGTTTTATAGTTGAATTTTATTTTCATTTATCCAAATTATTACTGCCTATACTCTTAGAACTTTTTCATTAATTTTTTCTTTCCGGTAAGACAGACAGCACTTTTCAAGAAGCCACGATTTGTTTAATCCATAAAGAAGGTCGGGAGCCCGTGTTTTGTAAAAACTATCGCCCAATTTCCTTGGTTAATGTAGACTATAAGATATTTGCTAAAGTGCTTTCTTTATGCCTAGATCCTCTTATGCCTTATTTGGTTGGTCAGGAGCAATGTGGTTTTGTCAAGAGTAGATTAACTTCAGATAACTCTTGTCTTTTTCTTAATGTCTTGAACAAAATCCATTTTCTTTCCACATCCTTAGCGGCAATTTCTGTTGATGCGGAAAAAGCTTTTGATAGAATTGATTGGTCCTTTTTATTTGAATCTTTGATGTGGCACGGTTTTGGTCCCAAATTGATTTAGCTTATTTCTTTATTATATTCTACCCCCAGAGCCTTGGTGTTAGTCAATGGCGATATAGCTTCCTATTTTCCTCTTCATTGTGGAGTCCGTCAAGGCTGCTCTCTCTCCCCCCTTCTCTTTATCCCAGCTCTTGAACCCTTTTTGACATCCATTCATATTAATGGATCTATATCTGATTTTTCTTATGGTGACCAACATTTAAAACTTTCTGCCTATGCAGAAGACATTTTACTCTTCATTTCCAATCCTGAAGTTTCTATTCCTCCTTTATTAAATACATTTTCTTCATTCTCCCTTGTCTCAGGTTACAAAATCAATTCAGATAAAACAGAGATTCTCCCTCTCACAAAATATTTTTTTCAACATTCCTTTTCTTCTAGTTTCTCATGAAATACTTCAAAAATTAAATACTTATTTTTGTGGTTTTCTAACTTCATCGCTTCTTATGTTAAATTAAATATGACTGAGGCTCTATCTTGGATTGACAAATTATTTTCATCCTGGAATCCTCTTTTTCTTTCGTGGTGGGGTCGGTTGGACTCAATCAAAATGATAATAACTCCCATTTTAATTTATACTTGTTCCATGCTTCCTATCTCTATTCCTGTCTGTTGTTTAAAAAAATCGATTCTCACCTATCCAAATTTCTTTGAAAAAATAAAAAAGCCAACATATCCTTATCTCTTCTTTGCAAGATAAAATCTAATGGGGGTGTTAATTTCCCTGATTCTCAAACCTACCATAAATCTATCTATCTCCATCAAGCTTCGAAATGACTCCTTTCTGAATCTTCCCCTTTCACCCCCTATGGTTTTCTATTGAAAGTTCTTTGCTTCTGCCTTTCACTTTAAAGGAAGTTCTGGCCTTTTCTGCCAAAACCCCTCAATTGGCTCTTCCCTTGTTTAAACATACATGCTGTTTGTTGAAACCTTTGACCCCACCAACATCTATTTCTGGGGAATCCTTTTTAGATTCTCCAATTTGGCACAATTCCCTTATTACCATCAATAATAGAACCCTCTTTTGGAAATCCTGGTGATTAAAAGGAATAACCTGCATCAAGGATTTATTTGATGGTGTGTCTCCTTGTTCTTTTCACCAATTTCAGGACTCCTTTAATTGTTTAATTGTCCCTGCTCTTTTCTATAGAAATTCTCTAACTTAATGTCATTTATTATTGATACTTTCTACTCTCTTCCCTCTATTCCTCCTTCCTCTGAAGAGAATTCTCTTCTTAGGATGCTTCTTTCTCTCCCTAAGGCCTCCCTAATTTATAAACATACCTTATCCCATGATCCAGATCGTCCTAAAATTAAAATAGAACGTGTATGGAAGTTAGATCTGGGATGTGAATGGTCCATTAACTTTTGGGACAAACTTTGGTCCCATTCTCTAAAAATGTCTAGATCTACCTCTGTCACTCAATCTATGTTTTTCCTTTATCATAGACTATATTTCACACCTAATTCTATAGCTAATTTCTCCCACTCTACTGACACGAATTGCTGAACTTGTGGCTCTCCTGATGCTGATTTCATGCACCTTCTTTTTCTTTGCCCTTCTGTTTCTCATTCTTGGAATTCTTGGAAGAAAATGTGGTCCTATATTTCTAGTATGTTTAACATTTGCATTCCTTTTTCTAATCCTATTCTCTTTTCTGGAAGTTTGTTTGAGTCTTTAGTTCCCCCTGCTCATGAACATGGTCTTTTCGCCTTATATTAGCTTTAGCTTTTCAACACATAACACTGAATTGGAAAAATCTAACAAAACTCTCTGTCCAACAATGGTGGAATACTCTCTGCCATCATCATTGACTTGATATTGCTTATGCCTTCTCTTGCAACCCAATGTTTAATAGAGATCTTTTTTGGTTGCCACTTACTGCCTATTTAGACAAAATGGTATTGACAAATAATTCTCGTTTAAATTCTGACAATTTCAAACCTCCGTAATTATTTCGTTTCTCTGTTCTTTTTCATCTAACCCCATGTTGGCTTATTGAACTTCTTAATATAATATGATTACTGTTCACATGCATTTGTAGATATGCAATATCACATAGTCTTCAGTTGTAAGAGTTGCCCCAATTCCCCTTTGTCACTCCCCCTTCACCCTACCCTTATTTCCTTATAAAACTTAAACAGCTTTATTTTTTGCTTTTGTCCTAGTCAATTATTGTTTAATGTATCTTTTTCAATATGCTCTTCTTTATATATTGCTGGCCTTATGTTTGTTCCTGTTATTAGAAATAAAGCTTTTTAAACACACAAAAAAGCTATTCAGTGTTGCTCTGTACAGGAGGCACCCTCTTGCACTTTAAAAAGGGGTTAGAAACACCTTGTAGGCAGGTACAGTAAGTGACTGCCCCTGCCTGCAGGGGAATGCTAAGGACAAAGCGATACAAAAGGGGATGATGGACGGAGCGCTTGAGCAAATCAAGCACTCACCCTCAGTCAACTGATCTGGGTTTAATCCATCACCATTCTTTAGCCCACTCAGCCACCCGATTTCAGACATGGCTATATGCAAATCAGTCTGACCCTGTGCCTCCTGGGAACAGTCCAGCCCGAACTGCCAAGCCATGTCTTCCATTGACCGGAAATAAGCATCCTTGGACCGGTTTCGGATTCATAATCCTCATCAGCCAGGCTATCTTGAATCCAGTGGCCAAGTGAGCAAGGGACTCACGTCTGAGCATACCCTGCCACACTTAGGGCGAACAAAGCGATACAAAATCCAGATCAGTTGACTGGGGGTGAGTGTTTGATTTGCTCAAACGCTCCGTCCATCATCCCCTTTTGTATCGCTTTGTTTGCCCTAAGTGTGGCAGGGTATGCTCAGACGTGAGTCCCTTGCTCACTTGGCCACTGGATTCAAGATAGCCTGGCTGATGAGGATTATGAATCCGAAACCGGTCCCAGGATGCTTGTTTCCGGTCCATGGAAGACATGGCTTGGCAGGTCGGGCTGGACTGTTCCCATAAGGCACAGGGTCAGACTGATTTGCATATAGCGGTGTGACCGCTCAGCCCTCCACAGGGCTTGGTCGCCCCACTCACTGCTGCCGCTCCTGCCTGCCTTTGCCGCCTCCTGTCTGCAGATTCCTTCGCTCGCTGCCCGTTGCTCCTGGGAATTTCCCGCTGCTCCTGGGAATTTCCCGCTGCCCGCTGCTTCTTGGAATTTCCCGCCGCTTCCTCCCTGCGGCCCTGCCCCCCTGTGATTCCATTCGCCGCCCCGCTCCCGCCACCCAGCTGCTCCTCCCTCCCGGCTCCTTACTTATGACGCCCCCAGAGCGACCGCGCAGCGGACACGCGCAGCGGACACAAGCAGCCGGAGCGCCGATTGAGCGCCAAAGGTAAGCCCGTCTGCGCCCGTCCGTGCCTGGCCCGCGCCCAGCGCCAGGACCCCTGGCCCTCCCCGCCGAGGCAAGACGACCCGACTGACCTACGACGCCACAACTCTCAACGCACTCAATGCCGGCCGGACCCACGCCTGCTGCCGAGCCACCCCGAGACGCACCCACGGACCCTTCACCTGCTGCACCTGCAAGTTCACCTGCCTCCGAACCTGCCCCGCACCCGCCAAGACAAACACCAGCAGCAACCACCTCAAGTGCATCCTGATCAACACCCGCTCCGTCCACAGACACGCCGTGGAACTCTGGAACCTCCTCGACGCTACATCACCGGACGTCGCCTTCCTCACGGAAACCTGGATGAACGCCTCCTCTGCACCCGACATCGCCATCGCGGACGGGTACAAGATCATCAGGAGGGACCGCATCAACCAGACCGGAGGTGGCATCGCCATCGTCCACAGGAACACCATCCGCATCACGACCGACGCCAACGACTCCTTCGTCGCAGCCGAACATCTCCACTTCCAGATTCACACCGACCCTAAGACGACCCTCAGAGGCACCCTCGTCTACAGACCCCCGGGACCACGCACACAATTCAGTGAAGACATCACAGACTTCATCAGCCCGCACGCCCTCCCCTCCACCGACTACATCCTCCTCGGGGACCTCAACTTCCACCTGGAGAACAACAAGGACCGCAACACCACCGCCCTGCTGGAAAACCTCGCCAACCTCGGACTCAAGCAACTGGTCAACACCCCCACCCACTACGTCGGCCACACGCTTGATCCCGTCTTCTCTTCCAGCAAGTACATCACCTTCAGCCACGCCACCGGACTCCACTGGACCGACCACAGCTGTGTCCACTTCAGCTTCAAAAGATCCACGACCCACCACCACCCGCAACAGGTACCTCACAGGAATTGGAGCAAGATCACCGCAGACCAGCTCACCACCTCCCTCAGCCAGAGCCCACCCGCCAACACAACGGACCCCAACGAAGCAGCCCGCAACTTCACACAGTGACTGACCGCCTGCGCCGACGACCTCGCGCCACTAAAGAACCCTCCCAGCAGACCCACAAGCAAGAAGGCATCCTGGTTCACCAACGACCTCAAGGACTCCAAGAAGACCTGCCGCACCCTCGAGAAAGCCTGGCTCCTCGACCGGACCACCGACAACATGACCGCTCTCAAACACGCTACCCGCAAGCACCACCAGCTCATCCGCACCACCAAGAAGAAATCCCTGAAGGAACGACTGGACAACAACGCCCACGACAGCAAAGAGCTCTTCACTATCGTCAAGGAGTTCTCCAACCCCAGCACCGGCACCAACAACATCTCCCTCGCCTCGTTCTTCCACCGCAAGATTGCCGACATCCACAACAGCTTCGGCGCCCCACCCACGCACCCCACCGCCACCCTTCGCACCTGGACCACGGTGACCACCGAAGACACAGCCCGCATGATGAACACCATCCACTCCGGATCACCGATCGACCCCTGCCCACACCACGTCTTCAACAAGGCCGACTCCACCATCGCACCCCAACTCCGGAACATCATCAACGCCTCCTTCAACACCGCCACCTTCCCGGAGAGCTGGAAGCACGCCGAGATCAGCGGCCTCCTGAAGAAACCTACAGCGGACCCCACCGATCTCAAAAACTTCCGCCCCATCTCGCTCCTCCCTTTTCCTGCTAAAGTCATCGAAAAGATCGTCAACAGACAGCTGACCGCCTTCCTCAAAACGAACGGATCCCTCGACCCCTCGCAGTCCGGCTTCAGAGCCAACCACAGCACCGAGACCGCCCTCATCGCAGCCACCGACGACATCCGGACCCTGCTCGACAAGGGGGAAACAGTGGCCCTCATCCTCCTGGACCTCTCCGCTGCGTTCGACACGGTCTGCCACCGCACCCTAGTCCAGCGCCTCAGCAACATCGGTATCCAAGAGAAGGCACTGGAGTGGATCATCTCGTTCCTCGCCGGAAGAACACAAAGAGTACGCCTCCCCCCGTTTCGCTCCGAGGCCACCGAAGTCATCTGCGGCGTCCCGCAAGGATCTTCACTCAGCCCCACCCTCTTCAACATCTACATGAAACCTCTCGCAGCCATCGCACGCCAGCACAACCTCAACATCATCTCTTACGCCGACGACACCCAGCTGATCCTCTCCCTCAGTGAAGACCCCGACACCGCCAGAACCTGCCTACACAAAGGGATGAAAGACGTCGCCGAGTGGATAAAGGACAGCCGCCTGAAACTGAACTCGGACAAGACGGAAGTCCTCATCCTGGGATCTTCGCCCTCCACCTGGGATGATTCCTGGTGGCCCCCAGCCCTGGGCACCGCACCCAAGCCAACCTACCACGCACGCAAACTGGGCTTCATCCTGGACCCCTCCCTCTCGATGACCAGACAAGTCAACTCCGTCTCCTCATCGTGCTTCAACACCCTGCGTATGCTTCGCAAGATCTTCCGCTGGATCCCGACCGAGACCAGGAAGACTGTCACCCAGGCACTCGTCACCAGCCGACTGGACTACGGAAACGCCCTCTACGCCGGAACCACAGCCAAGCTACAGAAAAGACTCCAGCGCATCCAGAACACCTCCGCCCGACTCATCCTGGATGTCCCCTGATGCAGCCACATCTCCAGCCACCTGAGGAACCTGCAATGGCTCCCCGTCGACAAGAGGATCACGTTCCGGCTACTCACCCACGCACACAAGTCTCTCGACGACCTGGGCCCCAAGTACCTCAACGACCGCCTGACCTTCTACATGCCCACCCGCCAGCTACGGTCCACCAGCCTCGCCCTCGCAGCCGTACCACGCATCCGAAGAGCCACCGCCGGAGGAAGATCCTTCTCTTACCTGGCTGCCAAGACTTGGAACTCCCTCCCCATCCACCTTCGGCTGACCCAGGACCATCTCGCCTTCAGGAAACAACTCAAGACCTGGCTGTTCAAGCAGTAGCATACCCCTCCCCCCAAGCGCCTTGAGACCCTCCCGGGTGAGTACTGCGCTATACAAATGGCATGATTGATTGATTGATTGATAGCCATGTCTAAAATGGGGTGGCTGAGTGGGCTGAAGAATGGTGATGGATTAAACCCAGATCAGTTGACTGGGGGTGAGTGTTTGATTTGCTCAAACGCTCCGTCCATCATCCCCTTTTGTATCGCTTTGAATGCCTAAGGACACCATTCGCCACTCAAGGGAGCTTCCCTCAGGGGGTGCACTGACAGTGCACAACCTTTCTGTGGGGCACTGTCAGTGCTCCTCATAAGAGCACATTTGCCTCTGTGTCTGCCTCGGTAATCCAGCTCAGGCACAGAGGTAAAGTGGTTCCCTCATTTGCAAGGGGCAACACCCTCCATGCAAATGAGGGAACTATCTCTCAGGATAGAGCTGGTGCTACATATGTGCCAACACTATCATCATTACTGATGGTTGCTGTACATGCGTCTGCGGCCCCTTCTGTAATATCATTGTGCCCCAGGGCACTTTGTGCAATATAACCCCTTGTGTTTGACAGAAAACATTTGCCCACTCTGAACACTGGGTCTCAGACATGCAGCCAGACACAGCAGAGTGTTTACATCCATTGCCAGTGCCCATGTTTTCTATTTGGTCTTCTGAAATGTGGTACAGACTTTAACACACTTAGCAGCTCACATGTGAGTATGAACCTAATAGTATTTAGCTACAGGAATATGAGGAGATACATAAACGGAGTCCCAAGACTTACAAGGTGAGCAAGAAAAGGCTTTCCCTTAGTTTGCCACATGTAATAACATCATACAAGAAGAAGAAATGTAGATCGAGACCTGGTCTGGGTTGGAAAATGTGTCAGATGGGCCAGTGGAGGCAGGGCTGAGAAGGAGGGATTATCAGTACAACCTGAGTCAGGGAATGAACCAAAAATTATCTCTCCATAACCAGAATAGGGTAGGTACGTCCATGTGTCTTTAATTACCAGCAGCAGGAAATAGTGTCTACCTCATTACTTGCTACGGTGTATGGTTCCTTCTCCACTGAATTCACTCATCGTTAGTATTTTCCGCAAATTCGTTTTTTCCCCTTCTGTTTTTGGTTTTCCTAGCTTTGGGGTTTGTGGCATTAATTATTTTCAAGAGATTCCTGGCATTTCCATATTGCCTTAACTCTGCAGACTTCTGTGCTCTAGAACTCGGAGAGGGTCTCCTAGCACTTGGTTTTGGTCATCGGCCTGTTAAATGGAACATGGGGTAAGTTTGTTCACTGTATTATGTCAAAGATCTGTGACTGCTTTGATTAACATATATTTAAGTATCCTTTGTTTTCTCAAAGATGTAATACCTTTTATGTGGGTTCTGACATCAGTAATGGTTTAAATACTGAACTCCATAATGAATTTAGTGGGCGGGAGTGCAGCTGCAGCCTTTTGTATTGTTTTGATTCTAAATCACTTACCCCCTATCATCTCTGGCAAGATCAGGGTGGTGAGACCATACATCAATGCTCAGTTGCCTGCCCTCACAGAGAGGAGGTTAATGGAATATCGTGAGATCATGTCTTGATTTTTCTCACTTAGCCAAGTCCTGAGAAGGTAGCCATTTCATAAATACTGTACATTACTTAAAATTGGCCCTTTGAAGCAGGCACACCCAGTGGTTGACAGAGACCACGTATCATTGACAAGACAAATGTAGTTATATTCACCAAACATGAATAAAAGAGGGATTCACGGGTGCTGCAGACAAAATAAACAACCAGAGGCCCTGAAAGAACCTGAAAAGAGTATTTGAACGTTTCCTCTCTTAAGGAGAATCAGCCGCCCCCGAAAAACCTATCCAAGAAATACAACTGTAAAATGAAGTAAGATACACAGCTTCCTAGCAATACATTCATCATTATCCAGCCCACTTCAGTCCTGAAGAAGACCTCTAGAATAACTCACCACTGTAAAGGCTGTAATGCAGATGAACCACAAAATGAATCCTAAATGACAATAAGCATAGAAAAATTAATCAAACAGACTTTGTTTAGGTCAAACATCCTCTCTCCACCCCAAAGAAGAAGAAAAGTAGCCTCACTGATTATTCATAATAAATAGACAGCTACTGTGGGACTATCTTTAGGAACACGTGTCAGCATTCCAGAAAACATCTAACAGCTGGTTCATCACACACAGCAACAACAGTGTTGGTACAGAATTATTGAAAAATATGCAACATAGATTTTTATTCTAAATGTATTGATTTCACCTTGATACTTATATTTGGTGGTCCTCTGTTTCTCTGTTCTAACCTCTGCTTTCCCCTTAAGCTGGGTTCCAACCTATTCCTGTTAGATCTGCTAGAAATCTTGGGTCCAAGACCCTCTCGGAGGAAAGCTGTGGATACGGGGAGTGAGCGCAGGCTCACAACTCAGAATGTGTGCAGCAGCAGCAATAAATGATTATGCAGTCAAATATTCACTTTTATAGAAAAAGAGGAGTACTTTATTTCTACAGCCACCCGCACAAAGAAATAATGAGACATTCACAAATGACTAAACATTTCCCTTGAGGTCAGGGCTCTATTGTTCCATTAGGAGGCTCCCCAGGTTATACTCTTTCTTTGCTTCTAGCAGTATTGGTTATTCCCTGCTCATTATGGGTAACATCCAGGGCATGCTCCACTAGCAGTCCGAGTCCCAAGAGTTCATTATGACTCTATTTTTAAAATCAACAGTGTTCCAGCACCACAGAGTTAATTAGCAGCAATTTCTCCTGGGGCCAACTGGCCAAAAATCAGTCCTACCCACACCTCGTAGGATCAGAATGACAGGAGTTCATGAGTGCGCCCTTTCCGTGTATGCTGGAGCAGTAGAGGCCAATACAGGTAAGTTTGCTGCACACAGATCTAATGGGTTGGTTTCAGCTTTTGAATATTCTTAATACAGGGTTGCGCCTCTGCAAGGAGCGGAGGTTCTCAACGGCTTCTCTAACACAGGGCACATCTCTGGTTCCTCCTGTGATGGAGAGAGGGGTTGATGATACAAAGCTTCTGGTGTGAAACCTTCATGTTGAACAGGTGCACAGTCAAGAGGCACCTCACTCGTCTTTGTGAGGACTCTGATCAGATCACACATCTTGCTGCTGACCCTCTTTGGCATACCCGGTTACTGTATACTCATGGTACACCAGCTCAGGCCTAATCAGTACAGTGAAACCCTCAGTGGCCCCTTCTGGCAAATAGTGCCATGACACACTACTGCACAATGGCTTCTGCCCTTATCCCATGGCCATGTTTTGATGGAGGCCCCTCCTGGTACACAGGGTCAGTGCTTTCCAACTATGCAGGGCTACTCCTGATTTGCACACCGATGCACACAGCTCAGTTCAAGTCGGCCCTCCTCTGGTACTCGAGGATTTCTGACTTTGTTATACAAATCTGCAACCACCTGATTGGTTGGAGCCGAATGCTTTACATATATGAAGAGAACCTTATCGTAGCATGTGACTTTGTTTGGTGTTCCAGAGGATTTATATGCATTAACTTAATTTCAGACTTTCATTTTGTAATGGAGGCACCCTAGTGTTCCTGAAATGTGCCTCCCTTGATAAAGAAATCTAGAGAGCCCATAGACTGCTCACCTATTTAAGCCATACATAAGGAGAAGGAATCGAAGAGTAATTAAGAAAAGGTCTAGGAGAGTTATGTTAAAAGAGAAAGGGCTTTACAAACTGAAGTGCCTGGAAACAAAGATATTGTAAGCAGGGGAAACCCAATCAACCCTTGTAGGCTTGGGCACTGTACGGTTAAGGTCAAGGTGTGCTACAAGGGACTTAATTCAAACAATAATTGAACTTAGTTGTGAGTTGTACTAATGTAACACACTCGAAGGAATCCACAGGATATCTAGCTAAATATACAATTGAAATAAATCAGTGGAAGGGTAAAAATAGAACACACAGAGATGAAAATTTAGAGAGATTTATATTTACTCACAAAGCATAAGGTTGGGGAGACAAATACAAAAAGTAAATCAAAGCAATAGTTATGAACAGAGGTAAACAATAATTTCTCTACAATTCACAACTAAAAACATCAACTCCTGGTGGATTAAGCAGACAACCAAAATTAATTAATAAAGAGTGGTCGTATGTTAGTGCCAGAGCAACTTGACTGGAGATGATAGAAGTGTCGACGTTTCGGTCTAGAGGGCAATCGTCATGTAGACCATCATCAGGACAGAATATTGCATTGCTGAAAATACTCCCTTAGGTATGAAGAAAAAAGGGGCCACATCAGTTGGCTTTGTGCGATGGATAAAAGTAAGGCACGATATCAGAATGAACCTTCATGCCGACACAGGACGCTACCCAGGAATCGTCTTGAAAACGAGTGCATAACGCTACACTAACTGAGTGCTTCTCGAAAATTGGCCAACTGATGTGGCCCTATTTCTTCAAATTTAAGATTCCATTCTGATATCGTGCCTCACTTTTATCCATCGCACAAAGCCAACTGATGGGGCCCCTTTTTTCTTCATACCTAAGGGAGTATTTTCAGCAATGTAATATTCTGTCCTGATGATGGTCTACATGACGATTGCCCTCTAGACCGAAACGTCGACACTTCTATCATCTCCAGTCAAGTTGCTCTGGCACTAACATACGACCACTCTTTATTAATTAATTTTGGTTGTCTGCTTAATCCACCAGGAGTTGATGTTTTTAGTTGTGAATTGTAGAGAAATTATTGTTTACCTCTGTTCATAACTATTGCTTTGATTTACTTTTTGTATTTGTCTCCCCAACCTTATGCTTTGTGAGTAAATATAAATCTCTCTAAATTTTCATCTCTGTGTGTTCTATTTTTACCCTTCCACTGATTTATTTCAATTGTATATTTAGCTAGATATCCTGTGGATTCCTTCGAGTGTGTTACATTAGTACAACTCACAACTAAGTTCAATTATTGTTTGAATTAAGTCCCTTGTGGAAACAAAGATGGTCCTCAAAAATGGCCTGTAGGTAAAATGAAAAGAAGCCCTTATCTGAGCTACAGAAAATATTTGTGTGAATTTGGAGAGTTTCACATAAGGGAGGCTTACCTGATAAGAGCAGGGGTTTTCCAGGAGGCCCAACAACTGAATCTCTTGTGGGAATGTGAAACAATGCAATAAATCCCAGTCACTGTAAAAAGAAACTGCAAGAGTACTGTGTTGCTGTGTATGGACTGATTGTGAGCCATGATGATATTATCATCTATATCCACAATCAGCTGCATACACCATGCAATACACAATGCACAAGCTTGTTAATGAACCACAGGGCTGTTGGAAGAACCTTCAGTGAGTACGTTCTTGTCCAGAAGATGCAGTAGCTCCAGGTTTTCCAATCAGGAGGGTAAAAATGGGATAGGGAGAGTTTTAAACTCATAAAAAAGAGAGAGGACAAAAAAGAGGGCTAGGGACGTTAACCCAACTTCAGTTGAAAATCTTCTGTTCCTAGCCTATCCACTGTGTGGTGATAGTCAACTAAGGAGAAACAAAACAGAGGAAAAATCAAAAGAGTTTTTAATAGTGCCCTCACACACTATCCAGTGGCATACTTCATCATACGGCCGCTGCAAACGTCCAGGCACAGACTAACGCACTGGACGGAGCTCTGTTTTTTTAGGGTGAGGGAGAAAAAGAAAGGAAAGTTTGGGAAAATGAAGAGTATTCCCTAAAGAAGGGATCTCTAATGCAGAAAAGCAGGAGAGTAAAGAGGAGGAGGGCCATCTAAGGAGATACCATTGCAATACCTTTATGCTTGGTTCATCTTAACATGGTGAAAAATAGTGCAATCTGGGGTTATGAAGAAGGGGTAACTGCCCCTAAATCCCTACTGCAAGTACCAACATGTTTCAGCCATCTAATTTTGCCCTTATGAGTCAAAGGCCTTCTTCAGTGTGTAGATCCCTTCGATAGTATGGTCCCAACCAAAATTTTATTTTTTTCTATAAAAGCAATTTTCGAAAAAGGTAAAATGCACCGGAGGAGCATCCAAGATGGGGATAATAGACGAACACCGTTCTTTGATGAAAGTGTGACGATAAGGTGGCATTCCCACGACGGTCCCGGGTTTAGAGAATTACTTGTGAAACTTGGAAAACTAATGTGTTACAGATAAAGCAGAAGGTGCATTTTACCTTTTACAAAAATTGCTTTTATAGAAAAAGATCAAATTTTGTTTGGGACCATACTATCCAAGGGATCTACACCCTGAAGAAGGCCTTCGACCCATGAGGGCAAAATTAACCAACTGAAATGTAGGGACATTGGTGATACAACATTCTGAAAAGAAACATTTACTTTTGTTACATGTAACTTGAAAGCAGAAAACAATAGTAAAGGTTACTAAAGTGGAGAAGTGTGGCTCAGGGGTTAGAGGCAGCAGACCCGGAAGCTGAGATCGGTCCTGGACCAGGGTTCAATTCCCCGCCTCGGCGGGTCTTGGGCTAAAAAAAAAATTCCACGGACTCGATAATTCTCGCCCCGGTGCCTCCTCGACTCTCGGGTGCACACTCTGCGACTCTGGGCAATAGCTTGCTTAATCTCCACAACGGCCCCTCGCGGCGGGATGCCTGACTTTCACCTTGTGGATACCCTGATATCTCACAGGGGAATACCAGGACGGGTTCCCTAAGCAAGCGCCGGAACACCCACTGCGGGTAGCTGTGCGCTATATAAGCTCAACTACATTTACATTTACATTTAAAGACGGTCCCACAAATCCAGATCTCTATATTCTCATACACATGGGGAGTGACTGAATGCTGAGTCACTAAGTGACCAAACATAGTGCTACCAATCCATCAGTCACAGTCACCAGATGGTAGAAAGCAAGACTATTCACAACAGGTTGGGAAATGTCTCTTTCTAATTGGGCACAAAGGACTCCACATAAGACAAACACATACCTGCATAGTTAGATGACCCGGGACAGAGTATCATGGCCCAAAACAAATCAGCACTAGCTGCAGGAAGGCAAGTAGTGGAACCACCAGGGGTTCAAGAATAAGGGCTGCATGACTTAAAGCAATATAGCCTCCCCTTGGCATTAAGAAAAGGATGCCATGTCATTAAGAGGGCCCCTCAAAGAGAGTGCATTTGACCCTATCTGCCGGTTGCTTTGAATTAACTAAAGTAAAATGCAGTCCCTGAGTATGTAACCGAAGGGGGGGGCTGTGTAAAGTGAAGAAGCACTGAAGCCAGGAAGATCAAGAAGAAACTTGCTGCCTTAAATGGAAATGAAGGATTTGTAAAGAGTCACACAGAAAAAGGTCTCTATAAGCACTACCGAGCCCCCAGATGGAGCCCTGCCTGCCCGGGTCAGCCTCACAACTAGCACCTACCACCAACACCACGACCTTCCTCAAAACACAATTTTCCCTTCAAGACTTACCTCCATCTCAGCATTCCTCATCCTCCAGGACGTCCCTGTAACACAACTCCTTCCCATAAACAATCTGTTATAGGTTTGTATTGCTTAGAATGCTTTACTTATAATGCTTTAGACCATCTAATGTCATTTAGATTCTGAGATATGTAATGTGGAATACTGGGTTAGAGTGCTTAACTTGTGTGGACTTTTACTTGTCTGCTTCTTCTAAGAGATGGAATAAACCTTTCTGATCCAACCTACACTTTGTAGATTATTATACATAACAAAATTGGCGACAAGTTGGTGTTGGTAAGAAGGAGTAGGAAGTGGCTGACATTTTTATTTCTATTACACTAATGAAAGACTTGGCAACTATTGTTCCTGGGACCGTTTTACTGAATGCCTAAAGGATACCATGAGAATTGGATGTTTACATATCATATTTTGGGGGGAATTGAAAATAAAGGCAATGAGTAACTGCTCAATTTTCCGTCCAGTTCACACTTTAACATCCCCAATTTCGGACTTTGGGGGGTAAGAGTGGGCGCTGAACTCTGCTCCGCAGTAAACTCGGCGGAGCGGAGTTTACTGCAGGCAGCAGTGTATGTCCTCAGTCACCCCTAAAATTTGCCACGCTGCTCCATAGATTGTCTTTTTTACTGGTAGAATGGGGAAGAGCAGCTACTCACAAAAAAAACTGGTGTTTCTGGGGCTCTTATTCCTCCCCAATCACACTGGTCCACTCTCCAGTCCAATCTCCTAATTCACTCAGTGAAAGCTGCATGTGTTTCAAGCCTCACTCTGGAATTGTGCTGGGCTTCTGATTCCGGTTTGGTGATGAGGTGTTGACCCATGCTGTCAGTCACTAATGGTGGTTATAAGTCATGACACTGCAGCTTCTGTTCTGAGCTCCTGCGGGATGGAGCTCCACCCAACTCTTACTCTCGCACTGGTACTCCGCAGCCTCCTCCACTGCACAGACCTGACCAATGACCACACACCATTCTCCGGCCGCCAGGGGAGCACTGGAGGACAAGGTTGAAGATTTGTAAACCCAAATAATGGTAAGGGGTCAGGGCAAGACGCACAAAAGAGTAGCAGCAAAGCAAATATGCAGGGAATGCACAAATGCTGACTGTCTCCCCTGATGACGTGATGATAAACTTGAGATTTCAACACAACTTGCAGTCAAGTACAACCAGAAGTGTGTATAGATCAAGGGAAGTTTTCCTGAAATGCCTCTGAGTGCTTGCCAAATAAAATTAGGAAACTGCAAAATTCCAAGGAGTTTTCGGAAGACTCAATGGAATTCCACGCAGTACAACTCTGCAAACTCCGCCCACCCCTGATTGGGAGTGGGGTGCAGGCTTAAAGTAGCTTGTGCCACATCAGGAAGCCTTCTGCACATGCAATAGTAGCAACCAGTTGCATCCAACAGAACTCATCCTTTGTGTGTGTTGTATTGATCGCGCAGCACTTGGAGCGAAACTGTCACATATAAGAAAGTTGAGGTTACGCTCCTGACCATGACACAGCGGCCAACTGCAATTGGTCCTGTGATTAATAGAAAATGAGAGGAGTGCGTCGATGTTTACACTCTTGGTGGCCATCTTCATTTGGGTCTGCTGATCGTTTTTCTTTCATTATCTGTTCTCTGTGCATTCTGGAGGGAATGCGCTCCACAGTGAGCCAGTTTCTAGAGGCAATCATTCCAGTAATTTAATTAAAAGACATTTGGATTCACACGGTGAGGAGAAAAGTTTACCTTTGTGAAGTGTAGCAAAGTTTGGGCTGTGGACTAATCCATTGTTTACTGGTAAAGTAAGTACACTAAACAATTTCACATTGCAATAAAAAAATGAGTCAGGAAACATTTTCTTTGTGTCCATCACAAGCATTCTGGCCTTATTGAGACTGTTGATGCAGGTGGAAAAATGTCACCGGAACACAAAAAAACTAACTTCATTGCATTCCTTAGGCCCTCAAGGGTTGTAAACCTTTACTCAAACGCATAAGTCTGTTGAGGGAAATGGTGATGTTAATGTATTCAATCTAGCCATTGCAGACTTAGATAATCATTTTGCTTCTAAGGTTTGCATTGACATCACGCACTATAAGTTTTTCTAAAGAAAACAACTTAAGTATGAGTCTGTTGATGAGTATGACTTAATTCAGGATCAAGTAGTCATGAATGCATGTAATCCTGCCATTCAAGAACTTCTGTGGGTGAATTGTGATGCCTGTTTAAATGATGCATTAGTCATGCATGCAATGTTTGCAAAGCGGACACATCTAGCTTGTGTGCCAATGCTTTGAAAACTGGTGCTAAAGAATCTGATATTGTGTCAAATAATAAGAAGTACAAGAACGAGTGAGGTAGTTCAAAATCATTGAACTCACGTACGTAACCTCCTAGGTGTTACAGATGTGGCAGTTTAGACCATTTTGTGTTCTTCAACTCATGTCAGGCCAGGAAAGTTGAATGCAGTACCTGAGGAATTATGGGCCAATATGCTAAAGTATGCAGGAGGAATTCCAAGAAGGTCAAGTGTGTAAATGGTGGTGAGGACGAAGGAGAAGGTTCTCCAGAGAGTGAGGAGGAAGCTATGGAGTATGTTTCAAAATTGAAGGAAACCTCATTTTGAATGTTAAGGATAGATTTTTGCTAGTTGATAATAAACCAGTGTTGCCTGAAGATTGGTGGTGTAAACATTTAAGGAAATCAGATTCAGGGTCTTCCTATACTATTGTAAATAAAAAAGTTTGGAAGAGCAAATTTGTGAGGAAAGTTGGAACAAAACTATTTTCCATGCATATACAGCCCGAGAAGAATGGCGGTGAGAAAATTGATGTCATTTGTTTCCAGTGGTTCAAATCAGAATTTAAGAACCGACATGCATATGGCAAATTGTGCATTGCCAAGAAAGGCTCACCTGTTTTAGGTTGGTGTGATTAGAAAAGCTGACACATTATTTTTGATCCAAACAGCAAGGACCAGATACTTGTGGTTGATGAGGGTGTAATAGTAGGTGAAATGATATTAAATACATTTTATACTGTTAATTAGTGAGAGAATAGATAATTCATGGGGGTTTGAACATAAAATCAAACTTAGGGATAGTGCTGTACCCAAAATATATAAGGTCAGGAAAATTCCTGTTTCATTGAGAGAGATAGTGAGAAATGAATCGAGAAGTTGGTTATTGCTGATATAATTGAGTCTATAGCAGCTTCGGCATGGAACTCACCCTTTGGTGATAGTACAGTGTGCGAACGGCAAATTAAGATTGTGTGTTGATTTGCAACATCTGAATAGTAATATTATAGTGGATCAATTTCAATTACATAGAATACACAGAATGTTGTCCTTGCTAAAAGGTCCAAGCTAATTGATTCTACACTACTGTTGTTAGAGGAAGGCATTTTTGAGTCACATGATTTGACAAATGAATTTTTAAAATGTTAATTTGCTGAGACTAGTGTTACCTATTAGGGACATGTGATCGATTTTGATGAAATTGAGTTTAAACCATACTTGGTGGATGCTTTCCGAATGTACCGACTCCGAGCACTACAGAGGAACTGTGATCATTTATTGGTCTCGCTGAATTTTGTTCTGAATAGATTTCAAATGTTGCTTCCAAAACTTATAATATTAGACAATAATTGAAGAACATGTGTACATTTGAATGGATCGCAGAGTCTGATATTTATTTTTGTGATGTATAGGAATGTATTGCAAATGTGCTGTCACTTAAAGGTTGTAATCATAATGCATCTTGTGTAACCATCACTGATGGAAGTTGTAAAGGACTGGGTGCTGTTCTAACTAAAGGTGAGGAGGATGGGAAGAAATGGGTGATTGTATATGCATCAAGATATTTGTCTCCAATGGAGGAAAAATATTCAGTTGTAGAAAAATAAGCTCCTGTTTGTGCCTGGACAGCTGACTATTTAGAGCAGTTGTATAGGGAAGATGTTTTACAATAAGGTGAGATCATAAATCCCTGGTTAAAATTCTTACTACAGAAGGAGCTATTCATGCTTCAGCTAGAATAGCCAGGCTGTCTGTAAAACTACAAGATTATGATTATAAAAATGGATGCATTCCTGGTAAATAGAATGCGATCGTTTTCATGTATGTCTAAGCAGTTGGAAGTATGTGAAGATGAGGCTTATAATGATCTTCAAGTTGCATGGATAAAGAATTTTGGAAGTTCTTGTATTAAAGAAGAAGTTGTGGGAACTCAAATATGAAACAGGCTGTGATATCACTGGTTGTTGAATATCTTCAGAAAGGATGGGTGAACACATTTGCATTGGAGGCAATAATAAAACCCTTCAAGGAAGTAAGATTGGAACTAGATGTGCAAGAGGATAATAATTGGTGAGTGAAAGAGTTATTGTTTTGGTGGCTGGGCATGGATATTGAAATAGAAACATATGTACGTGAGTTTTATATGTATAAATGTCAACGCTTAAGGCAGTGCCACTCATCTGAACTCCAGGCCATTCCGTTGGGGTGACACTGGACCTCCATTCCACTTGAACACTAGCCTCAGTGTCAGATGAGAAACTCTGCACTGATGATAGTACTGGAATGGAAGGGGGGAATGGGATTGACAAGAGAACATTTTTTGCAGCTGGAATGTTTTTACCTGATCACTGCTCTGCTACTTCAGCACCCTGAATGCTGTTAAGTTACAGCACAGGGAATCTGCCAAAGAATAAGAACAATTATCTCTATGTTCATGTATGCATAAATACAATGATTATTGCAGGACCTTCAAGGAAATCTCACCCAGAATCATGTGGTGATTTTATTTGTTTATTTTTATTTAATGAGTTTTTTATAGCAAGAACTTGACACGTTATCAGAAAAGTCTTTATAGAGTAACCACAACCACAATAACATGAGGTACATAAAGAGTAAGGAGTAAATAAAAATCCATGGTAATGGTATAAAAAGAATAAACCATATACAAAGGGATATTCAAACAAAATATACAGAGGAATATGTAAACAAAATAGCAGCACTTACCACAGTTGTATAAGCATAAGTACAAATACATGGTAACTGTATATAAATAGGTATATGATAGACAGTGGGATAAGTGAACGCTAAAGTTCTGAGGTAGTTGTGGCAGAAAGTTACGAGGGTGGGGAGAGTAGAGGCACAGTTTTCCAAGAGGTAGAGATGCTCAAATTTAAGTGGGGGGTGTGGAGGATAGGAGCAACAGGCCACACAGAAGGTTTAATGTGGGGGGTGGGGGTAGGTATTTATTAAGAGGCAGAAGTTTAAGTTTCCTCCAGGAAAGGGGAATGAGTGGATATGTATTTATTTGTTCAGAATTTGGTATGTCATGAATAAGACACTTAGGGATGCCAGTGCGATTCACAGAAAATTAGCAAAGGAGAAAAGAGGGACGACATGAAGCAATAAGGTAGCAGTAGATAAAAGAACAAATTATAGTGTGTGTGAGAAGGAAACCAGGGAGATAAGACAACAAAATATTCAGGCATAGTACATTGGAATGTGGTAAGTGTGGAGTAAGAGGCCCCTGGTGTAGCATAGGTCCCAGACTAAGACATGTTTCGGTGCGAGAAGAGAGAGCAGTCAAATTGAGGGTGAGTTCTAATCAGTGGAACGAGGGCTAGGCCTAGTAGTCAGTGAGAGAGGAATTTGTTTAATGGAAAGATTTTGACTTCTTTCCTGAAGAAAGATGTGAATGGGTTGCATCTAATCTCAGTAGGGAGAGAGTTCCAAATATGTGGGGCCATTCCGGAGAAGGATCGGTTGGAGGTTTTCTTTTTGTTGAATTTTTGTGGCTTAAGAAGTAAGGAGGTTGTGCATCTGACGGATATGTTTCCACTCGATAGGGTCAGATTCTGGGAAAGGTAGGATGAGGTTTTGTGATGCAGCGCTTTGTGGGTAAAGCAAGCAATTTGGAAATTCATCCCGGCCTCGAAGGGTAGCCAGTTCAGTGCTTGAAGATCAGGTGTGATGTGATAATTTAATTTTATTTCGGGATGTGCCTAGCTGTTGCTTTAAGTGTAGCCTTCAGAGATGCAAGTGAAGTGTTTGGGCAGCCCACAAGGGTAGTGCTACCATAGTCTACTTTTGAGAGCATAAGTGCATGAGTCCCAGATGTGAGGTCAGCTATGGAGAGAAAGGTTTTAGTTTCCAAAGGAAATGCAACTGATAGTTCGCACCTCTGGTGACGGCGCTGATGTGTTTTTGCCTAGGGATTTGGCAGGGTCGACGATGTGTGGGGTGCAATTCAAGGCAGGGAGAAGAGGGAGCCAGTGTTTGATATTAGGGGTGTCGGAGGGTGGTGCGATCTGTAAGAATTCTGTTTTAATGCATTGAGTTTGAGGTGGTTAAGAGTCAGCCAATGTTGTGTTATTGTTAAGGCATTGTTGAGGGTGTAGATGTCCCCAAGGGAGGTTGTACTCATGTAGAGTTGGGTGTAATTATCATACATAGGGTAGGAGATTTTAAAGAATTTGAGGATTTCAGTAAGGGGCTCCATGTACAAGTTGAACAATGTCAGGGAGACAATAGAACCTTGTGGGACTCCTAGCAATAGTGGAGACTGGTCAAAAAGAGTGTGATTGATTAGGAAGCGCTTCAACCTCTTGTGTAGAAAGGAGAAGAAACATTTTAGCATTGTGTCGGAGAAGCCTATCCAATGTTCTAGAAGGTCAAGCAGGGTAGCATTGTTGATGGTGTCAAAGGCTACTGACATATCCAGTGGGATCAGTAGGCAAGATTAATTCTGGTCAAGTGAACGAAGGGCATCATCGACAATGTGGGCCATGGCAGTTATGGTGCTGTGACCTGATCGGAAGCCAGATTGACAGTGATCGAGGAGTTGGAATTGTGCACTGTGATTGTGGAGCTGTAATTGCACAAGGCACCCTATTCTTAAATGTTCACATTCTTGGAGGGTTCATGCTTGAGCAGTGTGATAAACTATAAATAAAGCAGTTGAATTGTCTGTTATTCACAACCAGCTCTTATAGTCGCTTGTTATAAAGATGATGGGCTTGACGTTCTTGTAAAACAAGTATTAGTCCAATAACCATTAGTCTAATAATCATTAGTTTATGGTAGTTATTAATCACATGCCAAAAGTTCACGGATTAGATTCTTAAACCAAATGTCCATAGTACTTCGATGCTGTGACCTTTCTAAAATGCCAAAGTCTTTGTTTTTTCAAAATGCGAGTGCAAGTCTCTGTAGTGTTAGTGGTTTACAGTGTGGTGTGCAGTGCTGCACATTTGTATAAAACCTTAGTAGATGTTGTTTTCTTTTTCTCTTTCTTTTGACACCAGCAAGATGCCAAGACAGGCCGGACTCCAAGAACACAGATTGCTGAGTGAGGAGAGTTGCTTCAGAGTCTTCGCAGGAGCCAGATCGCTGCAGAAGCCAAGAGCGGGTAAGTACAGAAACGATGAGGCTAAGCACCACCTCCCATGTGGGAGCAGTTTAAATAAACACCTTCTCAAAATAGCTGCTGAAACACAAGTGATGTTATGTTATTTGGGTATTTGTTTAAGCGCACGTACACGATCAGGTTTCTTGGCGCTGAGGTTACAACAGAGACTAGCTAGAATATGGGTCCGCTATTTACAAGCCAAAGTAAACAGCCGTGTTTTGAGTTGTGTTCTGAACCGCATGTAATCCACCACCAGCCTTAATGAGATGGGTAAAGAGTTCCAGAGTCTCGGACCCAGAAAATAGAACCGAGTCCCACCAATGTGTTTGCTTTTGAATTTGGGAACCACCAAAAGATTAGAGCGCATTGATCTCAAGGTACACAGGGGAGAGTACTTACTGATTCGTGAAGAGATAAAGTTAGGGCCTGTTCCCTGGATAGCTCTAAAGAGAATGCAGCCAGTTTTAAACATAGCTCTCTGCGCCACTGGAAGCCAGAGGAGATGTTTAACAGTGGGCTAATATGACATTGTCTATCCTGAAGATGGATGATTCTAGCTGCTTGATTTTGAATCATCTGAAGACGATGTTACTGCTTTTGTGGGAGGTCATGATAAAGCGCATTACAGTAATCAGTCTTAGATAGAATAAGCGCAATCACTATTTTAGTGCAGGGCTCTTTGCTGAAAAAACATGTAAACTTGTGCAGCTTGCTAAGTTGGGCAAAGCAGGAGGAGGTAACTGACCCAATCTGGGCAGTCATGGAGAGACCTGAGACAATGTGGAATCCCAGCCTCTTTATCACTGGTTTAGGGAGTGGGATCGCCCCTAGTTCCAGAGGCCAATGAGAGGGTGTCCAATAGCTGAATTTATTGCTGGGTTTGATTATATCAGTGTTGTCAGAGTTTAGTTTTAATTGATTATTATCCATCCAGTTTTCTATGTACAGCATGGAATTCTTAACGAAGTCTTTGGATTCATCAGAATTCTCCAGGGAGAAAATTAGCTGCATGTCATCAGCATAGTTAAAAATCTTTACCCCCATCTTCCGGAGTCCAGAGATCAAAAGCCGTATGTATATATAAAAAAGAATCGGTGAAAGATAGGAGCCCTGAGGGACACCACAGCTAATTTTTACAGCGTTGGATTTAAAAGGGGAAAGCCACACAGACTGTTTGCAATCCTCTAAAAAAGGATCTGAACCAACCCAAAGCTGGTCCCCCGAGACCTGCTGCGGCTATACGATTCAACAGAATTTCGTGGTTCACGGTGTCAAATGCCGCAGATACGTCGAGGAGAACCAGAGACTGAGTGCAGTCAATGTCTGCATGGCTTTTGAGGTCATCCATGACGGACAGAATCACAGATTCAGTGGAATGCCCGGGGCGAAAGCCCGCCTGGTGGGTATCCAAAAACATAGTAGCTTCTAAGAAAGTACTGAGACAAGTAGCTACATGAGACTCCAGCAATTTAACAGGAAAAGGGAGTAGCGATATTGGCCTATAGTTCTCCAACTTTTTCAGATCCATACCCTGCTTTTTTTGTATCTGTATGGCCACTGCTTCCTTAAAGACTAGCGGTACAGTGCCATAATAGTATCAGGGTAGGCCCGATAGATTGCCTTAAGTATATTAATAGGGCAGTCTTCCTTGGGGGAGCCTGATTTGATTTTCATAACAAGATCTAAAAAAAGTTTTCTGTCCAATTTAGGAAAAGTATTAAGGGAGGAGGAATTAGAATAGGCAAAGCTAGCTTCTGTGCTTGGGTTATTGGAAACAATGGAGTGTTGAATTTTTCAATTTTTTTCAATGAAAAAAGAATTCAAATTGTTGCAGAGATCATGGGTAGCTGTGACTAACGGAGTCACACGGCTAAGATTTGATAGCTCTTCTACGACCTTGAAGATTTCTTTGGAGCTGTTCTCCAAGAAGAGCACCTTATTCATAAAAAGGGTTCTCTTAGCCCCCAGAATGGCATTTTTATACAAATGTAATTTAGAGGTATATGTTATTTTATCCTCCACTAGATACGATTTACGCCATTTTCATTCAGCTCGGCGCACATGAAGTTTTTGGATTTTCAGTTCCTTAGTGAACCATTTAGATGCCTCATGTTGCCTTAGGCGGGATGTTTTGGTGAGTGGGGGAGCATGAATATTAAAGGCTTTCATTTGCCAATTAGTGATCTCTTTTTCACAGCTATCTAACTTGCCTTCTAAGACAGGCAGCTCACAGGATATTGTGTCTATGAGCGCCTTCAGGTTGGTACGATTCCAGTTTCTGAAGATGCTTTTTTGACAGGAAGGGTATTTCAGCTGTGACAAATTAATCAGCATAAAGCTGATAATAGAGTGGTCTGACCATACACAAGGGTAGACGACCAGATTATTCAAAATAATATTAATGGACCATACTTGATCAAGGGTATGGCCTTTTAAATGCGTGGGAGAATGGATATGTTGGGTGAGGTTAAGGCTGGTAAAGGACTCCGTGAGTTCCCTAGAAAGCATTCCCTCATCTGTCACATTAGCCCAATAGTTTAAATCTCCAGCGACCAAGACTTTATCGAAATCAGTGGTCAAAGTTGCGATGTTGTTCGCTAAGACATTCGGAAAGTCAGGCATCGCTGTGGAAGGTCTATACAATACTACACATATGAGCGTGCTGTTGTGCAGATCAAGTTTGACAACTAAATTATCAACTGCAGGGATTTTAAAATGGGCAAGATGGCGAAAGAGAGATCTTTTATGATAACAGTAGCCAATCCCCCCTCTTTTCCCTGATGGTCTATTTGCTTGTGAGAAAGAATAATTAGCGCAGCTAGTATCTCAGGAGAAGATTCCTCTGTAAGCCAGGTTTCAGCCAGAAGAAGCAAATCAGGCGCTTTGGTGATCAGTATATTATAGATTTCTAACTGGTGCTTGACCAAGGAACGCGTGTTCAAATATATGATGTTGAGGTTTTTGACTTGCGATTTGTGCACAACAGTGCCAGATAAGGTAGACAAGCCCATAGACTGTCCACCCACTTCTGTGAAGTCAGAGAAAGGAAGATGATTTGTATTAAGGATCTCCAACTTTTGCAGCATTTACTTCATTTGAACTTCAAGCGGTTGCAGATGGTTTGGTGCCATGTTATTGAGGCTAGCTGCTGTGTACGAGTAATTCTGACCCGGGTAACATGCCCCATGCCAAGGCCTGGCGCAGACGTTCTTGCCTTAGGCACACCTTTGGCTCGCCAGTGGCACGCCCGCTGCGTGCGTCCCCTGCGCCTCCGTGCCACCGGCATAGATTTATAGCCTGTGCCGGCGTCAGGGGCTCCGCCCCCCCTCCCACCTGAAATCAAGCCCTCCTATTTGTTAAGGGCATGTATGGGTAGTGACCTAGTCACCAGCCCGGGAGATGCGAGCAATAAATTTCAAATTCAATTCCACATGTAAGTTAAAATTCTGCGACAGTGCAATTAATTTTAAAAACAAAGTGCTCTGAGCGAGGTGACAGGTATATTAGGCAGATGTCTCTAGTCAGACCCGCATTTGCTTCACCAGCATAGATTTATAGCCTGTGCCGGCGTCAAGGGCTCCGCCCCCCTCCCAACTGAAATCAAACCCTCCTATTGGTTAAGGGCGGGTATGGGGAGTGACCTAGTCAATCAGTTTCAAATTCAATTCAATTCAACATGTAAGTCAAAATTCGGCGACAGTGCAATTAATTGATATGTGCCATTGAAACACGTTTATGGGCAGCAGGATGCAGTAGTTGGAACACGTTTGCAGGTGGCAGGTTGAGCCACATGGAATGTGGCTCATTGTCTTTTTGGCTGTCACATTATTTCTATATCGCAATCCTACCACTGCCATCAGGTATGTTTATATAAGTAATGCAATATATGTGTGTGCATGCCATATGCATTGTTATGCCCACTCAATTAATCCCTTCAGCAGGGGCGGATTGGCAAGGTGGGCATTCGGGCATCGGCCGAAGGGCCGGTGTCTCAGTGCCCTCTGTGGGCCGTTCTTTTTCTCCCCTTTCCCAGTCCACAGAGTGGACTAAGAAAGGGGAGAAATAAAACGGCCCACAGAGTGCACAGAGACAGAGAAAATGAAAGCAGCCTCGCTGTGCGGCCGGACAGCGATTGTCAGCTGTGGCCTCTCCTTCACCCCTGCCCTGCCAAGCAATCACACTGAGGCTGGGCTGGGGAGGGGTGACTGTTTGCAAGAATCGGCCTCCCAGCGGGCCAGGTGTTTCTCAGGCCTTTGAGCCATTTTCACCTCGGCCCCCCTGGGGCCCACTCAGCTCAGAAACAGTGTTAGTCTTAACACCTCGCCCACAGCCCTTCACATCAGGGCAGAGTGGGTGAGGAGGAATGGGTCTCGCTGTGGGGCCAGGTGATGTTTGGAACATGCACTATCTTCACCTCAGCCTCCCCTGGCTACCTGGCTACCTTGGATGACCCAGCAGCTGTGTTTTGTGCTCCCCTGCCAGGACATTTTCCCGAAGCCTGGAGGGCTGATTAATTTACTAATTGCAGGGGCATTACCTCTGTTCATGTGCTCCTGAGCTGAAGGTCTAGGGAGGGCTAAGTAGGTTAGTAATAGCAGGGGCTTTGCTGCTTTTCAGGTGCTCCTGTGCTGGAGGGCTGGAATAATTTTGCGACAGAAAGGGGCCTTACTATTTTTTTTTGTTGCTCAGCATGTAGGCCATTGTCACCTTGGCCCTGTGTCTTGTGCAAGAACAGTATCCTCCCACTTTCATTCCTTGTCTGTGCAAATGGTGTTTCATGAAAGGGCACGCCCCTTGAATGTGGGCCACGCCTCTTAAATATGGGCCACGCCTCATGAATGTGGGCCACTTTTTTCGTCAGTGCCCGGGCCGAATTGTGATCCCAATCCGACCCTGCCCTTCAGTGAGCACTTCCTGGACCCCGGGGAGGTGGGCCACCCTTTTTAGGAATAAAGTGTGTATCATGGCATAAGGGGCCTTTCTTGGCACATGTAAGCACCACTACTATCATACAATATGTGCATTGTAGTGGCACGCTGTGGCAATTGCTGGAGTCCTGACGACAAGTTATTAATCATGTCGAAACTTCCTATGGGTGTGTTTCACATACCAAAATCACCTTGGGAATCTGTAGCCATTGATATAATGGGTCCAATCAGAGAGACACGCAAGTTTGTTGTATTAATAGACATGTTATCTAGGTGGCGTGTTGCCAAAGTAGTGCATAGAGTGTATAAAGAAGCGCTTTTATTTTTCCTGGACCAGATTTTTTTTCAGTGGACGGTGTTTCTACTAATCTGTTAAGTGATAATGTGGTGCAATTTATGTCCAATACAGCAAAGGAATACTTTAACGGATTAGATATAAAACACAGGTCCACATTTTATACACTAACAAGAGTAACAGGATGGTTGAGCGCTACAATATAGTGATCAAGAACATCATTCAAATGTCTGTTTAAAGTTGTGAGGACTGGGTGATGCAAATAGAAAAAACGGTGTAAACGGTGTGGGTTTATAAGGTGTCCATTTGCGTTGCTACAGGGTATTCTCCATCCGTGTTGATGCGTGGTAGGAACCCTAGGACCAAATATAACTTAGCGTGGTTATATGGTCCCAGTGTGGTGCATTGGTCGGAGAGGGAAGTTCATGATAGAGCTGAATCTACACAGTACAAAGGATAACAAACATGGAACAAAGGATTGCCATGTTACAGTAAATCAGTGGGTTTGAGTAAAAAAAACAGGTAAAGTTCTAAGAGGTGAGAGTTCATTTTATGAACTCATGGAAGATGTTGAGGTGTTTACTAATGTGGGGCGTCTGACTGATGGAAAAGTATTGAACTTTAAAAGAATTGCAAAATGCTCTGAACCAAGCACGTCTGTGTCTAATTCTGCCCATTGTCTTTGCAATGATGGATTATATGATAATGTTAAAAATAGTGGTGGGCTGTCCGACACATTGATAAATGAGTTACCTGGATGTTTAAATGTAAGTAACACTAATGGGCTCAGTAATGCTGTGTCTATGAATACTGCTTATGATGACATCTAGGATTCCTGGCAATACTATGCTTGAATGTGAGTAGGGTATTGGAAATGCCAATACTATATTTTTAATGGAATCTAAACGAAAAATGAACCCCCTGTGTGGCTAAAAGATTACATTTCTGAAAAACGTCTGAGTAATCCTATGTTTGTGTTTCAATGCATTCTTGTTTCTTTATTATTCATTGCTTTTAAGGGATGAGGAGATGTGCTATATGGTTAATGTATTGTGAAGATTTTATATGATTAGTGTGTTTTGGGTAAGATTTAGATTACAGTTGTTTTATGTGTTAATTTTTGTTTGTGTTAGGAATAGGAGATGTGTTATAGATTTGCATTATTAAGAATGCTTTAGGTCATGCTAATGCCATTTAGATTCTGAGATATGAAATATGGAATCTTGGGTTGGAGTGGTGGATTGTTTAACTTCTGTGGACATTTACTTGTCTGCTCCTCCTATGAAATTAAATAAACCTTTCTGATCCAATTTAAGCTTTGTGGATAAATGTACACAGCACACTCCCACCGGTACCCTCCCCACCCCCAATATCCCTAGCATCTCACTCCTCAAAGTGGAAGGGTTAAGAAGTAAAGGAGGGTCTACAAGCACAGAAGAATGAGGGATCAGGGCACCTGGGAAATAAATGAAAGAAATAGTGAAGTAGGCTCAGATAATGGCGTTCCAACAGGCGTAAGAGAAAAAAACGGAACGCATGTCTAATTAGGGATGAGAAACAACTCAGGAGGAAGAAAAAAATAAAGACCAAGAACGCAAATCACAAAACTATGAAATCAGTAAACTAGGGGGTTTAGAGCAAAGCAAGGGAGAGGAAGCACTAGTACTTAACGGATAGTCTAGGAACAAGAAATAAGGCTGTCTCCAGGGGTACAATAGCCTTTGTTACAGCACTACATTTGTAACATCAAATGCTGTTATGATGTCATGTTACCTTGTTCTATTTTCTGGCTTGGTATCATTCAAGTTAAGCACAATTATAGTCTCATTAGTGTTAGTAAAATCATGATTTCCTGCCCAGACAGGGTAAATTGACATTTTCGACAAATGCATGTCCATTCAACAGAACAGCCAGAATTGAGAATGTTTATAAACTAGCAGGTAATACTATTGATAGTGTTTCGTTTGCTGCTGGGTGTTTGGTCACTCCTTGGTATATAAGACACTTCATCTCATAGATAAGTATCTGAATCATGAGTCCAGAACAGTAACATGGACAAGGCCTTGGTCTGAAAACCTAATCAAGAAGTAAATATCAAAGCAGATTGTTCTGGGTGTCAATGTCTCTACACAGCTGAATTTGGAAACTATACATACACATTAGATAACATTTTAAATTTTTTTAGAAAGACAGCTGTCACAAATCTAATTAGAAAGAAATCCAATTTTTCTATATCAGTCCTAGGCTAACCTGATCATCGGAGAAGGGGGCAAAAAATAGTGCACATGGTCTGCTTCCTGTATTTTCATAACTGCAGAAATGCAGACTCATTTGCGCTGTCGTCATACCTCAAGGAAAGTGCTTACAATGCAATGACTATATCTTAGAAATTGGGTTTCTGGTTGGCAGAGGCATGCACCCTGTCCAAGCAGGAACCACAATCCAAGTCTGGGCGAGTCAAAACACACCCTAAATTATCCTGTGCTCCTCCTCTGGTGTCCTAGCACAGAGCAGTCAGTACATCACTTTATACAGTAACTCAGTAAAAACACCACAAAACGACTCCACACTAGGTTAGAAACATAGAGAATCATTTTTATAAACAAAACAAGAGCAAAATGACAAACATCCAACAAGTAGAAGTCGACATATGACTTTTTAAAGAATAAAAGTAAAATAGCACTTAGAAGCAATAAGCGCTGAAGTGTGATATCTGGTCTCGCTGGACTGGGGCAAAGTCAAACACCCTGGCCAACCTGGATGGAGCGCGGGCTAGATACAGGGACTGATTTGGGTGCCCCGAAAACCAAAGTATTTTAATCTGGAATGCATTGTTGTCAATGAAGATGTAGGTGCAGCCAAAGTGATGCGTCGGAGTCGAGCCACGCAGTGGACAAGATGCCTGGATTTTCTCCGCGCAACTGTGGCGATTTGTTGTCTCCAAGTGTGTGGTTCCAAATTTGGTGCGCGACTGCTGATCCTGCAGTAGGTGATGCGTTGATTCCAAAGGCGATGCGCTGGTCCCGAATGCGATTCGCTGGGTTCGCTCCATGCAGTGACAAGGATGCACTGGTACTGACTAAAGCAAAGGGAAGATGCCCCGGATCCAATGGGGATGAGTGGGTTCTGGTTGAAGCAGCTCTTTAAACCCACTTCCAAAGGCCGAGGACTGGGTTGGCACCACTTGGCAGGGTAAGGCTTGCAGAAAGCAGAGTTCAGGTGCTGCAGCAAGATGAGTTTGTTCTGTAGCAGGATGAGTTGAAGTCTTTGATGCGCCTATGACTTAGAACAGGAGTCAAACCAGGAAGCCCTTGGAGTCACTCTTGGTTCAAGTGATGCAGGGCCAGTCCTTCTCCCCAAGCAGGAGAACAGCAGGCAGCAGGGCAGCTCAGCGAGGCATGAGTCCAGCAAAGCAGCAGTCCAACAGAGTGGCAGCACAGCAGTTCATCCAAGCAGAGACTTCACAGTTCCAGAAGTGTACTAAATCATGGTGTCAGGGACCCAGTACTTACACCCAGTTGTGCCTTTGAAGGGGGGAAACTTCAAAAAAAGCTTGGAAGTGCACAGAGATCCTCCCTTCCTGTCCTGGCTCCAGAGTCACTACAGGGGGGTATGCAGCCCTTTGTGTGGGGACAGAACCAGGCCTATTCAGGTGTGTCGGCCCCTCCCTCCCATCCTACTCAAGATGGCCCATCAAGACGTAGACAGCCCATCAGACACACCTACGTTTCCTTTGTGTGTGACTGTCTAGAGGAAATGCACAAAGCCCAGCTATTAAGCACCCCAGACTTGTATTCAGATACAGAAAGCAGACACAGGAATGGCTAATGTAACTAAATGTCTACTGTCTAAAGTGGTATTTGCTAAACTGTGACTTAAAATCCAACTTCACCATAAGTTGGATTTTAAATTGTTAGTTCAGTGACACCAAACGTGCAAAGTCTATCTCTTCACGATTGGGAATTACTCTTAAATGATGTAACAAGGCATTCCCAATGTTATCCTATAGGAGAGAAAGGCCTTACAATACTTTTTTTTTTTTTTTTAAGTTTGAAGTTTATTAAGGAATGAAATAAAAAGCAGTAGCAGTACAGGAAAAAACAATCATAAGTTATAAAAAATCACAACTTTTCTCTTACATTACAGTAGAATTATGCATAAAAATAAAAAGAACAACATGAAATGAAGAAATGCTAGAGTATCGAGGAGAAAGGAAAAAATCATTAAAATATAAATCTGAAAAATAACAATAAGTAAACATAGTGTGGAACAATAAATTTATATATATGAAGACAAAACATTCATGGTGGTTTTTGAACCTCGACATTGCGTAATGGAGAAATGGGAGGTGGTCTGGAGATCTGGGACAAATATTCGGTAAGGGGGATCCATAAAAGGTCACGTTGAATTGCTAGGGAAATAGGTGATACAAAATTTGTGTCTAGACGATGGTTAAAACACACTGAATTCCACCATGCAGTGAAGGAGACATCATTAGCCTGTTTCCAATGTGATGTAATATGATGAAAAGCTATGGCAATCAGGAGGTCCAGTAGTTTGAGTTTGAGGTGGGATCCAGGAAGATCAGGGGAAAGGGAACCTAGAAAAATATGAAGGATGGAAAAGGGATGAGTGATGTTGAAAAGTTTTTGGATTTGGGACCAAACTAAATGCCAGAAATGGAGAATGGGGGGGCATTCAAAGAGCATGTGTTTCAAATCAGCTATAGGACAAGAACAGGACCAACAGGTGGAAGGAGAGTCTGCTGAGAAAGATGATAAAATAGAGGGCGTATATAATGTACGATTATAAAGAAAAAATAAGGTTTGGGTAGTATTGGCAGCTCTAGACGTTTTGTGAATTTTAGACCAAATTTTATCCCAAAAAATAGGGAGCCAATTTTGAGACAAGTCTTTTTCCCAAGCCAACTCAACTTTAGATTTCGAGCGTTCAGTCGATGATTGTAGAGTTTTATATAGAAAAGAAGCAGAGGGGGATTGATCAAGGGCATTAGAGATAGAAAGATGAGGTATAGGGATAGAATTGGTGTTGGGAAGATCGGAGAGATATTGGAGAAGTGATGGGATTAGCGATAAATATTGTTTACGGGTAGAGGAAGGTAATGAAAATTGTTCTTGAAGAAGGTGAAAGGGGAGAGGAACAGCACCAGAAATAAGTTGAGAAATCCATTTTAAACCACGAGAGTGCCAAGATTTCCAATAGAGAGAACGATTTCGAATTTGAAGATGCTTATTATGCCAAATGGGTTGAGTATGAATAGAAGAAGTAGAAGGATAAGAGGATAATAAGTAAGGCTGAAGAAGGGTGCGAGTGCGGGAAATTATAGGAGATCGAAGAGAGGAGACATTAGAGGAAAAGGAAAGAACTTCACTGATGTGATAGGGATGAAGGAAGGATGTTTCTAGCGTGAGCCAAAGTGGAGGATAATACGGAAGATCAGAAGAGAGCCAGCGGAAAGCTTGTTTTAAAGAAAAGGCAGTATGGTATGCTTTAAAATTGGGGAATTTAACACCTCCCACAGATTTATCCCTCTTCAGAACAGAAAGAGCTATTCGAGATCTTTTTCCTTTCCATAAAAATTTCAGCAAGATAGAATCTATTGACTTGAAGTAGTGAAATGGAATGCGAATAGGAATCATAGATATGGTGTAGAGAACCAAAGGCGCCAGCATCATTTTTATGGAGTCCAATCGCCCCCACCAAGAAAGAAAGAGAGGATTCCAACGTGTAGTAGAAGTAGAGATCTTATTAGAGAGAGATTCAAAATTAAATTTGAGGGTATCAGAAAGGCGAGGGGCAAACCAGACACCCAAATATTTAATCTTAGAGGGTTGCCAGGAGAATCCAGATGTGTCAAATAGATGTTTGTGGCATAATGGGTTCAGGGGAAGTATTTCACACTTTTCCGTATTAAGTTTATATCCTGATACGATAGAGAAAGCAGATACTTGATTAAGGAAGGAAGGCAAGGTTGTTTGAGGGTTGGAACAGTAAAATAAAATATCATCCGCGTAGACCGATAACTTAACCTGTTGTTGGGAGCTATATTGAAAACCAGAAATGTGCTCATCTCGTCTGATTTTAGTTAAGAAGGGCTCTAAAGCTAGAATAAAAAGAAGAGGGGATAGAGGACACCCTTGGCGGACTCCTCTGCGAAGAGGAAAATAATCAGAAGTAATACCGTTGGCAAAGATGGAGGCATGGGGGCTGGAATAAAGTAAGGAAACAAGAGAAATGAATTTAGGTGGAAAACCAAACCAGCGAAGAGCTTGAAACATAAAATCCCATCCTATTCTATCAAAGGCCTTCTCGGCGTCGAGAGAAATGGCAGCTAGAGGAGATGGAAGAGAGATCGCTTTACTTAAGATGTTAAAGAAAACACGAGAATTATCGGATGATAAGCGACCCTTAACGAATCCGGATTGCTCCGGGCCAATGAGTTCTGGTAGGAGAGGATCAAGTCTAAGGGCTATAATTTTGGCGAAAATTTTATAATCAGTGTTTACCAGGGAAATTGGGCGATAATTTTTACATAACGTATGATCTTTATCTGGTTTGGGTATGAGACAAATTAATGCTTCCTGAAAAGATCCCCGAGAGGATCCAGAGTGGACAAAGGACTGAAATAAGAGTAAAAGCTTAGGGAGGAGAAGGGAGGAGAAGTGATTGTAAAACTCAATAGTAAAACCGTCCGGACCCGGGGCCTTGCCTCTACGGAGGATCGAAACCGCATGTGAAATTTCAGATGGGGAAATGTCCAAATCCAAGGATTGAAAATCAACATGAGAAGATTGAGGGGAAGGGATATCTTGGAAATATGATAAAAGGTCAGCAGGATCAGGGCTAGACTCAGGAGTGTATAAAGTTTGGTAAAATGAGACAAACTGTGCTAGAATATCTTTGTCTTTAAATTGAGAAACCCCGGCAGCATCTAGCAAGGACTCAATCTTCGTTCTTTCTTTGCGTATTTTTAAGTAGTTAGCCAGAAGTTTGCCCATTTTGTTCTGACCTCCATAGTAGCGGGAGTTACATTTAAGAAGAGAGTTGGAAGCTGCGTTAGTAGTAAACCTATTAAACTCAATTTTGGCAGAGAGAAGTTCACGAAGGGAAGATTCAGAGGAAGATTTATAATATGTATATTCTAATTTCTTTATTTTATCCAAAATTTGAGTTGACTTAAGAATCGACTGTTTTTTCTTTTGAGAGACAAAATTAATGATAAATCCCCTAGCGGCTGCTTTAAAAGAGTCCCAAACAGTGACAAAGGAAGACTCAGGGAGGTGATTCAATGTAAAAAATTCAGAGGCGAACGTCTTAAATTTAGTGGTAAAAATGGGGTCCAAAAGTAGAGAATTATTAAATCTCCAACGTCCCGAAGTAGGGGAAAAGGGGATAAGGTCAATATCGACAAAAACGGGGGCATGGTCTGAGATTAGAATGGAACCGATTTCTGAATGGGTGACTAGTTGTGCAAGGGATTTACTAAGAAATAAATAATCTATACGAGATTGTGAATGATGGGTGGGGGAATAAAACGTATATTCTTTAAGGTCAGGATTACATAATCTCCAAATGTCAACTAGAGCATAGTTTTTAATCGAGGTAATAAATTGGGAATGCATCATGGAAGGGATAAATTTGACTTTGGAATTTCTATCAAGAAAAGGGTCTAGAACTTGGTTGCAATCACCACCAAAAATAACATATTGTTCATTAAGAGTAACTAATTTATCAGAAATAGCAGGCCAAAACAACTTGTCAACACCTGTAGGTGCGTAAACATTAAAGATAACAATAGGTATTTTATCAATAAGGAGCTTAGTAATAACCCAGCGGCCATTATCATCATGTTCTTGAGTAACAACAGAAACATTTAACTTCTTATGACATAAAATAACAGTACCATTTTTTTTACCTGAAGCAGGAGAATGAAATACATGTCCTACCCAGCAGCGTTTAAGTTTAGTAGCTTCTGTGTCCGAAAGGTGGGATTCTTGTATAAGAGCTACATCGGCCTTAAGCCGTGCCAAATGAGTGAGGACACGTTGGCGTTTAATGGGGTTATTCAACCCTTTAACATTCCATGTAACTACTCGGAATTTGTAAGCTTAGTAAAATGATATGAGGTAAGATATAGTAAGATAGAAGTAAGAAATTGAAGAGAAGTGTAAGAAAAATGTGAGAAGCAGGAAATGTAAGAGATAAGGAGCAAAAGAAAATAAAAATGATAAAGTAAGGGAAGTAGTAAGATTACAAGAACAGACGTATGAGAGAGATAGAGAGAAAAGGTGAGAGGAAGAAAAATACGAGAGAGAGAAAAGAGTATAAAGGAAAATAAGAGAACAGAGCGAGAGAAGAGACATAACAACAAATACAAATGAGAACTGGGGGGTGACGACGCCAGAAGAGGACGACATCAACAACAAAAACTCACGTCATCGAACACCGGAGGAACCAGCTTAGGATCAATGGAAGGGAGTAGAAAACTACACCGGGATGGGTAACAGGAGGAGAGAATCTGTGATGAGACAAAAATGGAGAAGAAATGTTAGGAGTACATAAGAACGCCAAATGTAGGAGCTACGCAACATTATGACAAAATATATACACATAATATACAAGGGGTATGTGTGAATAGTAGGATAAGGGAAGTCGATACTAGGCACAATAGGGAAACAAAAGGAGAAATACTTAATCAATCAAGAAAACACATGAAGTATTAAACTGGTCTGGCAGTGTCCATGTTGATGGTTTCATGGCGACGGAGGAATTCTTCAAGGACTTGTGGATCTTCAAATGTCGTTGTCTTTTCTTTATACGTAACCTTGAAGAGGCAAGGATGTAGAAGACCAAATCTGGCGCCAAGGTCTCGCAATCGTGGTCGTAGATCAAGAAATTGTTTCCTTCGGTCAGCTGTCACTTTGGCTACATCTTGAGACAGATACAGACGATGGCCTTCCCAGATGATTTGTTTCTTTGCCTTGGCCGCCGAAAGTACCTGAAGTAAATCGGTGTATTGTAGGAAGAGCATTATGACTCCGCGTGGTTTGGAGGAAACTCTCGGACCCAGTCTATGAGCTCGCTGAATGTTAAGAGTGACAGAAGGTGGAAGATCTAGAATTTTCAGTAAAAAGGTTTGGAAGAAGGAGGTTGGATTGGATCCTTCTGTGAGCTCTGGAAGATTATAAAGGCGTAGGTTATTGCGACGATTTCTATTTTCCAACTCCTCAGTCTGTCGCCTCAAGAGAGAGACATCCTTCTCCAACGTAGAAATTCTAGAACAAGAAGATTGCAGAGCTTCCGTTGATTGTTCCACTAACAGGACTCTGGATTCAAGAGTGGACCATTTATCATGAAGAAATTGCAGTGTTTTAGTAGTTTCAGCCATAAAGGGTTTAAGTGCTCGAAGTTCTTCAAGAATGAGATCCATGGATGCGGACTGAGTCTCAGAGCCTGGAGAAGGAGGATCCTTCTTGTGGCGTTTCGTGGAGCCTGGTTGTGGAAGTTTGCTGGTGATAGTAGCCTTAGGTATTGCCCCACGAGTGATATCCGTTTTTGAAGGAACAATGTCTTCCATGACGTGCGACGTTGAGTCAGAGTCAGAGGAAAGAGGCAGGTTGGTTTTGGAAGCCTTGAGCTTGAGAGTGCGCAGTTTCCCCATATATGGTATGGGAGATTAATAAGAATAATAATAATGTACCTGCAGACTCCGTAGAAAGAAGGTGGCGCCCCTCAAACTGACAAAATAGCAGTGTTGTGGAAGGTATAGTTCAACACAGTGATGTCAGGACCGCGTGTGCAAATGAAAGAAAATGCGTCATATAGAAGACATCATTAAAATAGAAGTGCACACATTGCTGAAATTACACTGCATATGATGAACTTGAGCATGGAAATCGGCCGCATCCTGTGTAGGAACAGATAGAAATCACTGAGGGTAGCCAGAAACATATGGTATACTGTTTGGTGAGTGTCATTGAATAGCGGCGTCCAAATGAAGATAACAGCTTGAACACAACACTAGCGAGAATAAAGCTAGAGGAGAAAAATGTTCCAAAGGCTGAAAAAGCGCCAACAGGAAGAGTCAATCAATAAGGGATAGGAACATTGCGTAATGCAGCATTGCTGTAAGAAGCGCGTTTCACCTGGAAGGCATCGTACTGTGGCGCAGATTCTCCGCTGACTGAGTTCGGATACGCGGCAGAGTGTAGAGAAAATGGCGGCCGCTGGGAGCGCACTGCGTCAGTCACTGAAAAACTGCATTGAAATGGAGCAGAGGAGCGTAAGCGGTAACAGTCCGCTCACCTCATGTTCCGACTTCCGAAAATGCAGACGGCGCTCAGAATGGTGCAGCGGGAGAGGAGAAAACTGCTGGTGTCGGCGCTCGATGCCCGGAGCTCCGCAGTTAAGCCGCCATCTTGTGCGGCGCTCAAGCCACGCCCCAAGGCCTTACAATACTGAAAAACGAAATTGGAAGTTTTTCATTACAGAGACATGTAAAACTTAAAACTACAAGTCTTGCCTTTCAAGTACATTGCACCCTGCACTGCGGATCATTCAGGGTCTACTTAATGGGTTGTTTTAAATGTATAAAAAAGGGAAGGTTTAGGTCTGGCAAGAGGTTTGTCTTGCCAGGTTTAAGTAGCAGTGTTAAACTGCACATGAAGGCTCTGCAACGGCAGGCCTGAACCATGCTTAGGGGAAAGAGCAGAAGTACTTTAGCACTGGTAAGCAGTGGTAAAGTGTGCAGAGTCCTAAAGCCAGTAAAAAAATTCCGTTCAGAAAAATGGAAGTAGGCATGCAAAAAGTTGGGGAAAACCCACCCTGAGTTTGTCAGCGCTAACAGTACATGAATAACGTTAGTAGTAATAATATGAATACTATTTTTGTTTGATGCCTTAAAAACCAAAAAGTAAAATAATGTATACTAAAAGGCACCCTTTTAGGAAATACGTAGGCAAGACAAAACAATCTTTATAGGGAGAATCAACAGTTAACATGTGGCAAAACCAGACAGCACATCTACAATGGGAATTTTTTTTTCAAATTAGGGCACACTGTTCAATACGTTTATCAGTCATAAGGCCGCGCATCAGTTTAAAGAAACACATTGAAATGCTGCTCTTTCTAATTCAAATTGCTGAACACATTTAACGCCATTATTTATGCTTACATTTGGATTATGACTTCATGAATAATAAAGGATATACAAGCCTCATCATAACCATTAGTAGTGCAGCAAGTAAGTGGCACCAGGCCCAGGGCGTTGAGGCATCCTCACCAGTAAAGAAAGCAATGGGAAGTAGACAGTGAGGATTTCATTTTTCTTGTCTGCATTAGGGCCCATACAACACTAGCCATGCCACTGTGCAAGAGACTCCTGGTTTGGTGCCTCATTTTTCTGAGCCTCTCAGAAAGACTTTGCTAATCTAATAACAGCACTCCACCTCTAGACAAATGTTACGCCACTGATGAATCAGATTTGGCTCAAATCTCAAGATGAAAGGACATATTATTATCTTTTCGGATTCGGTTTTGTATTTGGCGATAAAATCAATTGTTGACATATGTACTAGAACATGTATCATAAACTATTGTGATTAGGTGCATATTTATGTTTAGAATTTTTATGAATTATTGTTAAAAAAAAGTGTACAAATTGTCAAAAAAAAGGAAAAAAACCAATATAGTATTTGTGAGAAAAAAGAAAAAAAGACAATTAAAAAGAAGTTTTATAAATTCACATATTACTGTGTTTATCAATCTATTAAGTAACAATGTGTGATAGCATTTAGGAAACATACACATAACCCGGTGTACAGGCCAACTTTCACAGAAGTGTTATATCCCTACTACGGTTTATCCGTTTAGGTAGGGGCCTCTTTCTTCCGAAACAAACATATTATTATCTTTCGCATAACCTGTCAATACAGATAGGAACAACAGTCAAGCCTACCAACAATTATTATAGCTAGGAAGGCCTTTAAACAGCAATCTTCCACAAACGTATTTGCCAGTTCCATCTGGGGAAAAAGTCAACATTGCATTATTCTAACAAATAAACACTTCTGGGCAGTACTTAATTTGTAATGAAATAATTGGAAGGGTCCTTGTCCAATACCCCCCGCAGTTTGCTCCATCCATTGCCAATGTCAGCACTACTAACGACAATTCAGACTTTTTATACATTACAAAATGACTAGTACTTGCTGCCCAAGCTATTCTTTTATGCTTTGGGTGGAAGGTATCAATCATTTTTAATGTATATAGAATTATTAAACAACTGTTGTTGTCTACATCAGCAAATTGGACAAACAGCACCACCATCTGACTGGCTGTCATAAGTGCCAGTGTTGACAATTAAGTGCTGGTGCTAAGAACCAGAAGCCACCAGCTCAGATTAAGCACTGCTTTGGGGTACCTGTTACTTGAGAAACTGTTCAGATGACAGCATACAATCCCACTTCCAATATTTTGTTAACGCAAATCACATGTTTAATTTAATAAATTATGCACTGAGAAAAGGTCCAAAACCTATGTTATTTGCATTTCTCCAATAAATGTATCACAAGGTTCACAGAGTACATACATTTTTCCAAGAACAACATGACATTGAAACTTCCTTTTCTATACTAATAGTGCTTAGTAGAAGAATGGTCATCAACAGTCACAGTAATATACATTTATTTTTGAAAATCTTTCCAGATAATATTTGTATTTAGTTTATTCTGAGTTTTGCTAGCTTTACTTACTACCCTATGGGGGTCTCAGAGCACTGTGGTGGCAGGCAAGTGGCTGGGTTATACTGTGCAAGAAGCTAATGCAGGAGGACTAAAGTCAGTCAATCAGCTACAGTGAGAGTAGTTTTGAGATATCTGTTGTCAGAGGAGTCTGAAAAGATGACAAAGCCTTAAAGGGTCAGATTCTTGAGACCAGGAGGCAGGTTGGTCTTGGATGTCTGACTATGTAGTAATTGTAACCCAAGTAAGAAGGGCTGACGTGAGATAAGGTTTGTATCTGAATGCCTAAGTGAAAAGATTGATCTTTAACTATTATCTGCATTTCAGGTAGTCACTTTCTAGTCTCATTTAGATGAATCTGAAGTTCATAAGGAGGAGCACAGGAAGTAAACGTAGTACCCTCTGCATCTTTTGAGTCTGCTGGGTTAGGTCTGCAATAGTTGTTGGTTGGCAGGTGTGAGGCTTCTGGGAGGTTGTTATGGGGTAAACGGTTTTGCCAGATAATGTAGTGTGGCCATAAAGGAACTTGCCAAAAAGGCAAAGTGTTTTACTGGTAACCAGAAGAATTATTCAGGGTCGGGCTGATGTGGGTTTGCACTTCAAAGTGACCAGTAAGTGCGTTGCAAAATGTTTAACTCTCTGGAGTTTAGAGAAGGAAGAAATTTGTAGGCTCGAAATAATTTGCTTCAGTAGTCCAGGCAAGAAGTGACCACCAGGTTTAAGTTCATTTTCTACAAGTAATGGAATATCCTTTGCAAAGATGGCGGAAAGTCACCTTAGCGACCAAGTTAAAGGAATGAACGAAATATCCCAATGAAGGTGTTCACCCCAATTATGCGCTCTGTCTAACAGTGCTGTGGGGCAAGTTCCACAGTTAAGGACAGAAAGGAGTGGGTTGTGTTTTGTCAACATTTAGGCATTATCAGTCCCAGGAATGTCAATACCGCCCCTCAAATGACATGAATATTTTGGTTAGCAAAAAGGATCGAGAAACCAAACATAAGCACTAACAATTCAGTGTTTGCACTGATTTGTGGGGCTAGCCTCTGCTCAGCCGCTGTAGTGTTCTGCAAAAGTCTGTTGGCTTCCCGATGATCTAACTTGGTTAATGTAGTTGAAAAGTAAACTATATGCAATTGTTTTCTCGGTCACAGCCTAACTCCAATCCCTTCAATTTACTATATGCATGATCTGAACTTGCCTTCCTGCTCTGAAGTTTATTAAAACAAATGTGTTCCAGCACTGAACTGATATGCAAAAAAGAATTGTTATAGCTACTTACTTACAAATAATGTATTCAACTGACATGCTCAACTGTAGAGACTTACAAATTCTACAAAGAGGATGGTGATTCCAAAAAGTGTTTCCAGACTTGTGTTTTACCTGCCTGTTGTAGGTTCAAATCATGGCAAAGCAGGTTCAGCTACTCGGGTAGATAATATTAGTACTATTGAGTTTTCACTATGAGCCATACATAAAATTAAATGGTAGCCCAGCAAGTATCAAATTTAATTTATACAAATGAGATTTCTAAATTGAGACCTTGAAACAACATGGCTTGGAAGACCCGAGAGAAAGATTTTTTATACATTTGCTTTCATGTTCATAGAGTAGATCTGTAATCTTCCAAATCCATGAGTTTTCTTTACACGCAATTTGCGTGCTAATTGTTGCAAGATATGTAGTATTAAAGGAGCCATACATTTACCACCAAAAGCAACATTGCATTTTGGTAGTCCCCAGATCTGACAATAGTTGAAATTGTTTAAATATACCTGAAACATTTCAAGTATGCTTCAAACTTTATAAGATTAAGTGATTGACGGGCCTCTGAGATACCTGGGAAAAAGAAGCAACAGTGAATAAATAGTCAAAGGCCCATCTCAAAGAACTTTATTGGGCATATATATGGGGCTCAGAAGTGTGTGACAAAAGATAAGGGCCACTCACGGTTGGATTTATGGACCTTCAACATATAAGTAGGTTTGAACCTTTCCAGGATTATATATTGGTACCAGCAGCCAGGAAATTGTATTTGCAATTTAGAATTGGCACCCTACCTTTGATGTCATTCTGCCAAATGTTGGAGGGTCAACACAGTTATGGCATTATGTGCCCAACTTGCCTGGGGCAGATGAGTTACTCATGCACTACTTCTTCTTTTGTCCAGCATACATTCGCCCAAGGAAAAGGTGACTGTGCCAATTTGCAGACGATTTGAAGTGAGACAGTGTCATATTGCACTGAGGCTGTTGCGAGTGCGATCAAATGAGGTTACTGTGTGTGCAGTTGTCAAATTTCTTCACTGGAGCTAGGCCATCTGTATGAGAACTATGACACCACACAAGGTTGCTGTACATGACCATGAGACTGTAATCCAAACACTCTACAAAGCCGTCATAGAGGGGACTGCCCTTGACTGGAACACATGCTACCTTCAAAACAGAACAAATGGCATCCATTCGACACCTTTCTCTTCTAAATCCTACTTCACAAAAGAAGGGGTCCCTCAAGGCTCTATCATCTCACCCATGCTTTTCAACATCTACATGAAGTCATTACCAGCAATCATCAATGAATTTCAGCTCACATGCTATAACTATGCAAACGACACTCAAATGCTCCTTAAACTGGAAATCCCCATAGGCATTGAAAACTCTCAAACCTTCAGTTGCCTTAGAGCCATTGATCAGTGGATGACATGGAACCATTTCAAACTGAATACTTCCAAAAAGGAAATACTCCCATGTGGCTATTGGAATAATGATGACCCACTTTGCACCTGACCTGACGATCTGGGGCCACCTCCTTAAATATGTAAGGAAGTAAGAAGCCTCTACCCTGGATCATCTTTCTCAACTTTGAAAAGACTACAATAGATTTAGAACTATGATGCCAGACTACTACATGTAAAGCCACAAAAACCAACATCTCCTGTGCCTTGATGGCCTTACATGGTTACCGGTGGCCAGAAGATCCACATTCAAGCTGCTTTGTATCACCCACAAAGCAATACATGGAAAATGACCTCTTTTCATCAGAAATAAAATCACCAAATATATTCAACAAAGGAACCTCCATTCCAGATTGGCACCTCGACTCAAAATACCAACACACAAGATAAAAAAACATAGGTGGCACATTTTTCTCTGTTCAAGCAACGACACTATGGAATTCATTACCCCCAAACATAAGATCCACAGATAACCATCTTAACTTCAGAAGACTACTCAAGAGTTGGCTCTTTCCTGTATAATAAACACAAATTTACAGCATATCCCTGTGTAATTAAACATTTAATTTGATTGTTTGATTGTATGTATGTATCTAGATATGTATATTTCTTGATACAAATATGTATAATAATATGTCCTTATGTATCTTTATATTTATTACTTTACTCCTACTGTAAAAACAACTTTGACTCTATCCAATGAACTGCCATATATTTCACCCTATACCCCTCTCAATATATCCTCTACCTCCACTCTCTGACCCACCCCAAACATCATTCTACTTCTATGATCTCCAAAATAACCCTTTCTAGACTCTTCCCTCCTCTATCCCTCCTGACTGAACGTTATATGCTGATAGGTCAAAGAAGCCACTTGATAATGTGACATATTATAATATGTTCATCTTCTTAGAAGTTGTTAAGGAAGCATTTCTGACTGGTATTGTGTTCTAAAGAAACAAGGCTCATTGAAGTCCAGCTAGAGTTTACTAAGAAAGGACATTGTTGTCCATGTACAAGAGAGTAGATGGGCTTGTTGACACACATTTCAAATGAATCAGGTTCAAAATGCTAAGCCTCAGGCATAGCTTAAGTGCACCCATTTTAAGCCTCTTATGAATATTGACCTGTCTAGGTCAAATCTCTGTGTTCTCCAATGTGTTCTCAACCCAGGTCGTTCATGCAGCATTCAGATGGCACATTTGTATCAATTCTATGCATCAGAAGAAACCATGGGAATTGAAGTTTTGCTATGATCTTATTTCAGCTGCTGTATCAATGAAAAAGAGAAAAAAATGCTTTATATGATACTTCAGGTTTTACCCATGAAATGTAAACCACAGCTGTCTTCGGATTAAATTTACGATAAATTCGTGGAGCACCCGTAATAGTAAAAATATTCATTTCTTGGACTTTAAAGTGATATGGTTAGCGATACAACATTTTTAGATCGGTGCTTAACGTCAATGTAAATTACTTTGAGTTCTGGCTTTGATTCTGGCTGTACATCTCACTGACTATCGCATTTTCTCCATTAGCCTGATTAGGTACTAGTTTGCCCCTTAGTAATCATTTTACAGTATATTTAGTTCTAGTCTATACAGAACACTATAAGGCAGAAATGAAGTGGATTCCTTCAACTTCAGGCAAAATATTTTTCAAACAGAATCATTCACCGAGCAATCACATTTCAAGTGTTTGGCAGCTCAGCCTTTAAGAATGCTCAAATATGTCAACTGTACTTAGACACTTCAGGGACCTGGAAGCCTGCACACCCTACTTTGATGCCTCTGGTTTGTGATGGTCTCGCCAATCTAGAGTGTTGCATCTTCATCACTGTAATGTGATCAGGCATTTTGGCGGTGACTCACAAGTCCAACACTTATAGGAAGCTTTACATACCTTTTTCAGTAATTGGTTTCTTAATGCTTAATGCTGATGACCTAATTAAAACCTGAATTGCACCAATACGCAGTATGCTCGCATGTGTGTTTTAAGGGGGGTGTGTGTGTGTCTTTGTTGGTCAGCCATAACCCTTTGTACATTTACACAATTTTCTAAACAACATTGTTCCTCTTTCGTGTGTTGTTATGGAGCATTCCTGAAGTTTATGGACTTTCCTTACTAATTTCGACATGATGTGTAATCCTGAGTTGGGTATTCTTCTGATTTCTTTTTTTTTCACCAATGATTTAAAATGTGTGATTGTGCTATTCAAAAATGTACATTCAACCTGTTCCTACGGCTGCCTAAAATCCCCAAAGTGCCTTTATTCCAAGCTATGCGTACATGACTAGCAGACACTGGCCCCGTTCCAGAGGAGGTCTGGAAAGGATAGGGTATTTACCATACGTAGTAAAAGCTGTATTACCACCAGAGTGAGGTATTTGCTAGGTGCGTTTTGCACCTGGCAAATGCCTCACTTACAATCCCAAATTGTTCATTGCAAAATGAGGCATGACATGGGGAATCGATATTTAACATACACGAAATTCATTTGTTTCCTTTTTCTTGGCCTTTTCTCGTGATACATTTCATCAGTTTTGACCTGTTGAAATGTGCTAGGGGGAAATAGGAAGGGCGCAATGATTATTGCAGATTGACAATTCTAATCCCAGCACAAACAGGTGTTTGCACATGGATCAGAACTGATTATTTTTACTTGGAATCGGGGGCCAAGTTAGAGAAAACATTTTAGTTTTACAAACACCCATGAGATTAAAAATACCACACACATCTACTGCTGCAGAAATATACTCCCGCACTCCTAAAAAAAGATCTTTACAAAGACAGAGATACATCTGTGCGTAATTATGGGACTCTGCTGCCACACAGTTTGTGAAGCTCTATAATATATTTTCACAAAGTACATTCTTTTTCTGAACTGCAGAAGAACAATTTCCTACTTGGGGCTATGCGAAAGAAAAGAAAGCAAATTACTTCGTTGATGAAAGTTCTTTCTGCATATTGTGTTAAAAAAATAAACTTTCAAGTCGGCTTTTTGTGCAGGAAAATTAAAAACAATATTTATCACACCTAAACCTTCACCATTATTGTAATTGAACCAAAAGTTTAAAACATTGCAGCTCCTCAAAGTGCAGTTATCATAACCTTTTCTAATTTCCCAAAGCAGAAGACAATAATTGCTGGTGATTCCATGGGAACTGTGATATTTGATGAATTAAGGGTAAAATATTAAAATATTCTATTGTATAGCACACTGGAATTTCTTTACATTCGTGTTAGATTTGGGGGTCTCTATTTGGCACAGGTAGAAATAAGGAAATCGAACTCAAACATCCATAATGTAGAACTGCATCCCCTACCAGAGTGAAATGAACCCAAAGACTACAAGGTTTCTGTAGTGCTGCTTGTACAATCAAAAGCTTAGCAGTGTGGGCATGCCATGGAAAGGGAATTATATAGCCCCCTAACCAGGGCCGACTTTAGAGCTGGTAGCGCCCGTGAAACAATTTATTTTGCCCTCCCACCCCCATGACCTCCTCCTTTGATTCCCTTACTACACACCTGCCAACTGCCATTGTGTGACACACAATATCGGTTCCCATCACTCGGTCATCCGGTGAGGAGCCAATATTACACAGCGGCAGGGAAAACAAGCTGAGAACCACTGCAAATAGTGGATTTCCAGCTCATTTCCCAAGACTTCTTATTTGCTCTCATCCATTAATGGGTGTGAAAATGGGAAACATCTTGGCATACTTTAGATCCCATGCCATTACAATGCAGTTGTTACAATGACCGTGTTGTTACAATGCAAACCATTACATCGTAAGTCGTTACAATGACTTGCTGTAGGTGGCAGAAGGTGTTGGATTTACAATCCACACCTTCCCTGCTGTTGCACAAACTGGAGTAGGAATAGTAAATGATACTATTCCTAAGCCCAGCGCACCCCTTACAGCAAGTCATTGTAACGACTTGCGGTAAATTGGTTTGCGTTGGAACAACTCAGTCGCTGTAACGACTGCGTAGTAATGGAATGTGACCTAAAGCATGCGTTGTAAAAGGATATATTTGTGAAAACACCCCAGGGCATCTGCACCAGCCTCAGCAAGCTTTACTTTTTTTTTTTTTTGGGAGGAGTGTTAGACTTGGCTTTTTCAGCGGGTTTACCCCCAGACTTTTTGCTTGTTGGCCTTCTGTGTTTGTTGGTTTTAGGGCTCTGGGCAGTTTACCACTGCTATTCAGTGCTAAAGTGCATGTGCTCTCCCTTGAAATTGTGTTTATGGATTGGTGATTCGAAGATTGGCAGATTTGATTTACTTGTAAGTCCCTAGTACAGTACACTGTGTATGCCCAGGGCCTGTAAATCAAATGCTGCTAGTAGGCCTGCACGATTCAGAAAAGGGGGTGGTGATGGACAGAGCATCTGAATTAAGCAGAACACTCATACCCAGTCAAAAGATCAGGGCTTGATCCATCACCGTTTTTTAGCTCACTGCACCATCCCAGTTCAGAACCTGGCTATATGCAAATTAGTCTGTCCCTGGCCCAGTGCATCATGGGAACAGGGCAGACCAAACTACCAAGCCAATTCTTTACTGGAAAGGAAACAAGCTTCCGGGGACCGGTTTCTGGCATTACAGCCATCTTCGGCCGGCTTGCTTGAATCCTGATGGTGCAGTGGCAAGGGACTCACATCTGAGCATACCCTTCCACGCTTGTGGTGGCCAAAACGATTCAGAAAAGGGGGTGGTGATGGATAGAGCTTCTGAATTAAGCAGAACACTCATACCCAGTCAATAGATCAGGGCTTGATCCATCACCATTTTTTAGCTCAGTGCACCATCCCAGTTCAGAACCTGGCTACATGCAAATTAGTCTGACCCTGGCCCAGTGCATCATGGGAACAGGGCAGACCAAACTACCAAGCCAATTCTTTACTGGAAAGGAAACAAGCTTTCGGGGACCGGTTTCTGGCATTACAGCCGTCTTCGGCACGGCTTGCTTGAATCCTGATGGTGCAGTGAGCAAGGGACTCACATCTGAGCATACCCTTCCACGCTTGTGGTGGCCAAAATGATTAAGAAAAGGGGGTGGTGATGGACAGAGCATCTGAATTAAGCAGAACACTCATACCCAGTCAAAAGATCAGGGCTTGATCCATCACCGTTTTTTATCTCACTGCACCATCCCAGTTCAGAACCTGGCTACATGCAAATTAGTCTGTCCCTGGACCAGTGCATCATGGGAACAGGGCAGACCAAACTACCAAGCCAATTCTTTACTGGAAAGGAAACAAGCTTCTGGGGACCGGTTTCTGGCATTACAGCCATCTTCGGCCCGGCTTGCTTGAATCCTGATGGTGCAGTGAGCAAGGGACTCACATCTGAGCATACCCTTCCACGCTTGTGGTGGCCAAAACGATTCAGAAAAGGGGGTGGTGATGGACAGAGCATCTGAATTAAGCAGAACACTCATACCCAGTCAAAAGATCAGGGCTTGATCCATCGCCGTTTTTTAGCTCACTGCGCCATCCCAGTTCAGAACCTGGCTACATGCAAATTAGTCTGTCCCTGGCCCAGTGCATCATGGCAACAGGGCAGACCAAACTACCAAGCCAATTCTTTACTGGAAAGGAAACAAGCTTCCGGGGACCGGTTTCTGGCATTACAGCCGTCTTTGGCCCGGCTTGCTTGAATCCTGATGGTGCAGTGAGCAAGGGACTCACATCTGAGCATACCCTTCCACGCTTGTGGTGGCCAAAACGATTCATAAAAGGGGGTGGTGATGGACAGAGCATCTGAATTAAGCAGAACACTCATACCCAGTCAAAAGATCAGGGCTTGATCCATCACCGTTTTTTTAGCTCACTGCACCATCCCAGTTCAGAACCTGCCTACATGCAAATTAGTCTGTCCCTGGCCCAGTGCATCATGGGAACAGGGCAGACCAAACTACCAAGCCAATTCTTTACTGGAAAGGAAACAAGCTTCCGGGGACCGGTTTCTGGCATTACAGCCGTCTTCGGCCCGGCTTGCTTGAATCCTGATGGTGCAGTGAGCAAGGGACTCACATCTGAGCATACCCTTCCACGCTTGTGGTGGCCAAAACGATTCAGAAAAGGGGGTGGTGATGGATAGAGCATCTGAATTAAGTAGAACACTCATACCCAGTCAAAAGATCAGGGCTTGATCCATCACCGTTTTTTAGCTCACTGCACCATCCCAGTTCAGAACCTGGCTACATGCAAATTAGTCTGTCCCTGGCCCAGTGCATCATGGGAACAGGGCAGACCAAACTACCAAGCCAATTATTTACTGGAAAGGAAACAAGCTTCCGGGGACCGGTTTCTGGCATTACAGCCGTCTTCGGCCCGGCTTGCTTGAATCCTGATGGTGCAGTGAGCAAGGGACTCACATCTGAGCATACCCTTCCACGCTTGTGGTGGCCAAAACGATTCAGAAAAGGGGGTGGTGATGGACAGAGCATCTCAATTAAGCAGAACACTCATACCCAGACAAAAGATCAGGGCTTGATCCATCACCGTTTTTTAGCTCACTGCACCATCCCAGTTCAGAACCTGGCTACATGCAAATTAGTCTGTCCCTGGCCCAGTGCATCATGGGAACAGGGCAGACCAAACTACCAAGCCAATTCTTTACTGGAAAGGAAACAAGCTTCCGGGGACCGGTTTCTAGCATTACAGCCGTCTTCGGCCCGGCTTGCTTGAATCCTGATGGTGCAGTGAGCAAGGGACTCACATCTGAGCATACCCTTCCACGCTTGTGGTGGCCAAAACGATTCAGAAAAGGGGGTGGTGATGGACAGAGCATCTGAATTAAGCAGAACACTCATACCCAGTCAAAAGATCAGGGCTTGGTCCATCACCGTTTTTTTAGCTCACTGCACCATCCCAGTTCAGAACCTAGCTACATGCAAATTAGTTTGTCCCTGGCCCAGTGCATCATGGGAACAGGGCAGACCAAACTACCAAGCCAATTTTTTACTGGAAAGGAAACAAGCTTCCGGGGACCGGTTTCTGGCATTACAGCCGTCTTCGGCCCGGCTTGCTTGAATCCTGATGGTGCAGTGAGCAAGGGACTCACATCTGAGCATACCTTTCCACGCTTGTGTTGGCCAAAACGATTCAGAAAAGGGGGTGTTGATGGACAGAGCATCTGAATTAAGCAGAACACTCATACCCAGTCAAAAGATCAGGGATTGATCCATCACCGTTTTTTAGCTCACAGCACCATCCCAGTTCAGAACCTGGCTACATGCAAATTAGTCTGTCCCTGGCCCAGTGCATCATGGGAACAGGGCAGACCAAACTACCAAGCCAATTCTTTACTGGAAAGGAAACAAGCTTCCGGGCACCGGTTTCTGGCATTACAGCCGTCTTCGGCCCGGCTTGCTTGAATCCTGATGGTGCAGTGAGCAAGGGACTCACATCTGAGCATACCCTTCCACGCTTGTGGTGGCCAAAACGATTCAGAAAAGGGGGTGGTGATGGACAGAGCATCTGAATTAAGCAGAACACTCATACCCAGTCAAAAGATCACGGCTTCATCCATCATTGTTTTTTAGCTCACTGCACCATCCCAGTTCAGAACCTGCCTACATGCAAATTAGTCTGTCCCTGGCCCAGTGCATCATGGGAACAGGGCAGACCAAACTACCAAGCCAATTCTTTACTGGAAAGGAAACAAGCTTCCGGGGACCGGTTTCTGGCATTACAGCCGTCTTCGGCCCGGCTTGCTTGAATCCTGATGGTGCAGTGAGCAAGGGACTCACATCTGAGCATACCCTTCCACGCTTGTGGTGGCCAAAACGATTCAGAAAAGGGGGTGGTGATGGACAGAGCATCTGAATTAAGCAGAACACTCATACCCAGTCAAAAGATTAGGGCTTGATCCATCACCGTTTTTTAGCTCACTGCACCATCCCAGTTCAGACCCTGACTACATGCAAATTAGTCTGTCCCTGGCCCAGTGCATCATGGGAACAGGGCAGACCAAACTACCAAGCCAATTCTTTACTGGAAAGGAAACAAGCTTCCGGGGACCGGTTTCTGGCATTACAGCCGTCTTCGGCCCGGCTTGCTTGAATCCTAATGGTGCAGTGAGCAAGGGACTCACATCTGAGCATACCCTTCCACGCTTGTGGTGGCCAAAACGATTCAGAAAAGGGGGTGGTGATGGACAGAGCATCTGAATTAAGCAGAACACTCATACCCAGTCAAAAGATCAGGGCTTGATCCATCACCGTTTTTTAGCTCACTGCACCATCCCAGTTCAGAACCTGGCTACATGCAAATTAGTCTGTCCCTGGCCCAGTGCATCATGGGAACAGGGCAGACCAAACTACCAAGCCAATTCTTTACTGGAAAGGAAACAAGCTTCCGGAGACCGGTTTCTGGCATTACAGCCGTCTTCGGCCCGGCTTGCTTGAATCCTGATGGTGCAGTGAGTAAGGGACTCACATCTGAGCATACCCTTCCACGCTTGTGGTGGCCAAAACGATTCAGAAAAGGGGGTGGTGATAGACAGAGCATCTGAATTAAGCAGAACACTCATACCCAGTCAAAAGATCAGGGCTTGATCCATCACCGTTTTTTAGCTCACTGCACCATCCCAGTTCAGAACCTGGCTACATGCAAATTAGTCTGTCCCTGGCCCAGTGCATCATGGGAACTGGGCAGACCAAACTACCAAGCCAATTCTATACTGTAGCCAGGTTCTGAACTGGGATGGTGCAGTGAGCTAAAACACGGTGATGGATCAAGCCCTGATCTTTTGACTGGGTAGGAGTGTTCTGCTTAATTCAGATGCTCTGTCCATCACCACCCCCTTTTATGAATCGTTTTGGCCACTATAGGAGTGGCAGGGTATGCTCAGACATGAGTCCCTTGCTCACTGCACCATCAGGATTCAAGAAAGCCGGGCCGAAGACGGCTGCAATGCCAGAAACCGGTCCCCGGAAGCTTGTTTCCTTTCCAGTAAAGAATTGGCTTGGTAGTTTGGTCTGCCCTGTTCCCATGATGCACTGGGCCAGGGACAGACTAATTTGCATGTAGCCAGGTTCTGAACTGGGATGGTGCAGTGAGCTAAAAAACGGTGATGGATCAAGCCCTGATCTTTTGACTGGGTAGGAGTGTTCTGCTTAATTCAGATGCTCTGTCCATCACCACCCACTTTTATGAATCGTTTTGGCCACTATAGGAGTGGAAGGGTATGCTCAGACATGAGTCCCTTGCTCACTGCACCATCAGGATTCAAGCAAGCCGGGCCGAAGACGGCTGCAATGCCAGAAACCGGTCCCCGGAAGCTTGTTTCCTTTCCAGTAAAGAATTGGCTTGGTAGTTTGGTCTGCCCTGTTCCCATGATGCACTGGGCCAGGGACAGACTAATTTGCATGTAGCCAGGTTCTTAACTGGGATGGTGCAGTGAGCTAAAAAACGGTGATGGATCAAGCCCTGATCTTTTGACTGGGTAGGAGTGTTCTGCTTAATTCAGATGCTCTGTCCATCACCACCCCCTTTTATGAATCGTTTTGGCCACTATAGGAGTGGAAGGGTATGCTCAGACATGAGTCCCTTGCTCACAGCACCATCAGGATTCAAGCAAGCCGGGCCGAGGATGGCTGCAATGCCAGAAACCGGTCCCCGGAAGCTTGTTTCCTTTCCAGTAAAGAATTGGCTTGGTAGTTTGGTCTGCCCTGTTCCCATGATGCACTGGGCCAGGGACAGACTAATTTGCATGTAGCCAGGTTCTGAACTGGGATGGTGCAGTGAGCTAAAAAACGGTGATGGATCAGGCCCTGATCTTTTGACTGGGTAGGAGTGTTCTGCTTAATTCAGATGCTCTGTCCATCACCACCCCCTTTTATGAATCGTTTTGGCCGCTATAGGAGTGGAAGGGTATGCTCAGACATGAGTCCCTTGCTCACTGCACCATCAGGATTCAAGCAAGCCGGGCCGAAGACGGCTGCAATGCCAGAAACCGGTCCCCGGAAGCTTGTTTCCTTTCCAGTAAAGAATTGGCTTGGTAGTTTGGTCTGCCCTGTTCCCATGATGCACTGGGCCAGGGACAGACTAATTTGCATGTAGCCAGGTTCTGAACTGGGATGGTGCAGTGAGCTAAAAAACGGTGATGGATCAAGCCCTGATCTTTTGACTGGGTAGGAGTGTTCTGCTTAATTCAGATGCTCTGTCCATCACCACCCCCTTTTATGAATCGTTTTGGCCACTATAGGAGTGGAAGGGTATGCTCAGACATGAGTCCCTTGCTCACTGCACCATCAGGATTCAAGCAAGCCGGGCCGAAGACGGCTGCAATGCTAGAAACCGGTACCCGGAAGATTGTTTCCTTTCCAGTAAAGAATTGGCTTGGTAATTTGGTCGGCCCTGTTCCCATGATGCACTGGGCCAGGGACAGACTAATTTGCATGTAGCCAGGTTCTGAACTGAGATGGTGCAGTGAGCTAAAAAACGGTGATGGATCAAGCCCTGATCTTGTGACTGGGTAGGAGTGTTCTGCTTAATTCAGATGCTCTGTCCATCACCACCCCCTTTTATGAATCGTTTTGGCCACTATAGCAGTGGAAGGGTATGCTCAGACATGAATCCCTGGCTCACTGCACCATCAGGATTCAAGCAAGCCGGGCCGAAGACGGCTGCAATGCCAGAAACCGGTCCCCGGAAGCTTGTTTCCTTTCCAGTAAAGAATTGGCTTGGTAGTTTGGTCTGCCCTGTTCCCATGATGCACTGGGCCAGGGACAGACTAATTTGCATGTAGCCAGGTTCTGAACTGGGATGGTGCAGTGAGCTAAAAAACGGTGATGGATCAAGCCCTGATCTTTTGACTGGGTAGGAGTGTTCTGCTTTATTCAGATGCTCTGTCCATCACCACCCACTTTTATGAATCGTTTTGGCCACTATAGGAGTGGAAGGGTATGCTCAGACATGAGTCCCTTGCTCACTGCACCATCAGGATTCAAGCAAGCCGGGCCGAAGACGGCTGCAATGCCAGAAACCGGTCCCCGGAAGCTTGTTTCCTTTCCAGTAAAGAATTGGCTTGGTAGTTTGGTCTGCCCTGTTCCCATGATGCACTGGACCAGGGACAGACTAATTTGCATGTAGCCAAGTTCTGAACTGGGATGGTGCAGTGAGCTAAAAAACGGTGATGGATCAAGCCCTGATCTTTTGACTGGGTAGGAGTGTTCTGCTTAATTCAGATGCTCTGTCCATCACCACCCCCTTTTATGAATCGTTTTGGCCACTATAGGAGTGGAAGGGTATGCTCAGACATGAGTCCCTTGCTCACTGCACCATCAGGATTCAAGCAAGCCGGGCCGAAGACGGCTGCAATGCCAGAAACCGGTCCCCGGAAGCTTGTTTCCTTTCCAGTAAAGAATTGGCTTGGTAGTTTGGTCTGCCCTGTTCCCATGATGCACTGGGCCAGGGACAGACTAATTTGCATGTAGCCAGGTTCTGAACTGGGATGGTGCAGTGAGCTAAAAAACGGTGATGGATCAAGCCCTGATCTTTTGACTGGGTAGGAGTGTTCTGCTTAATTCAGATGCTCTGTCCATCACCACCCCCTTTTATGAATCGTTTTGGCCACTATAGGAGTGGAAGGGTATGCTCAGACATGAGTCCCTTGCTCACTGCACCATCAGGATTCAAGCAAGCCGGGCCGAAGACGGCTGCAATGCCAGAAACCGGTCCCCGGAAGCTTGTTTCCTTTCCAGTAAAGAATTGGCTTGGTAGTTTGGTCTGCCCTGTTCCCATGATGCACTGGGCCAGGGACAGACTAATTTGCATGTAGCCAGGTTCTGAACTGGGATGGGGCAGTGAGCTAAAAAACGGTGATGGATCAAGCCCTGATCTTTTGACTGGGTAGGAGTGTTCTGCTTAATTCAGATGCTCTGTCCATCACCACCCCCTTTTATGAATCGTTTTGGCCACTATAGGAGTGGAAGGGTTTGCTCAGACATGAGTTCCTTGCTGCCTGCACCATCAGGATTCAAGGAAGCCGGGCCGAAGACGGCTGCAATGCCAGAAACCGGTCCCCGGAAGATTGTTTCCTTTCCAGTAAAGAATTGGCTTGGTAGTTTGGTCTGCCCTGTTCCCATGATGCACTGGGCCAGGGATAGACTAATTTGCATGTAGCCAGGTTCTGAACTGAGATGGTGCAGTGAGCTAAAAAACGGTGATGGATCAAGCCCTGATCTTTTGACTGGGTAGGAGTGTTCTGCTTAATTCAGATGCTCTGTCCATCACCACCCCCTTTTATGAATCGTTTTGGCCACTATAGGAGTGGAAGGGTATGCTCAGACATGAGTCCCTTGCTCACTGCACCATCAGGATTCAAGAAAGCCGGGCCGAAGACGGCTGCAATGCCAGAAACTGGTCCCCGGAAGCTTGTTTCCTTTCCAGTAAAGAATTGGCTTGGTAGTTTGGTCTGCCCTGTTCCCATGATGCACTGGGCCAGGGACAGACTAATTTGCATGTAGCCAGGTTCTGAACTGGGATGGTGCACTGGGATGGTGCAGTGAGCTAAAAAAACGGTGATGGATCAAGCCCTGATCTTTTGACTGGGTATGAGTGTTCTGCTTAATTCAGATGCTCTGTCCATCACCACCCCTTTTATGAATCGTTTTGGCCACTATAGGAGTGGAAGGGTATGCTCAGACATGAGTCCCTTGCTCACTGCACCATCAGGATTCAAGCAAGCAGGGCCGAAGACGGCTGCAATGCCAGAAACCGGTCCCCGGAAGCTTGTTTCCTTTCCAGTAAAGAATTGGCTTGGTAGTTTGGTCTGCCCTGTTCCCATGATGCACTGGGCCAGGGACAGACTAATTTGCATGTAGCCAGGTTCTGAACTGGGATGGTGCAGTGAGCTGAAAAAACGGTGATGGATCAAGCCCTGATCTTTTGACTGGGTAGGAGTGTTCTGCTTAATTCAGATGCTCTGTCCATCACCACCCACTTTTATGAATCGTTTTGGCCACTATAGGAGTGGAAGGGTATGCTCAGACATGAGTCCCTTGCTCACTGCACCATCAGGATTCAAGCAAGCCGGGCCGAAGACGGCTGCAATGCCAGAAACCGGTCCCCGGAAGCTTGTTTCCTTTCCAGTAAAGAATTGGCTTGGTAGTTTGGTCTGCCCTGTTCCCATGATGCACTGGGCCAGGGACAGACTAATTTGCATGTAGCCAGGTTCTGAACTGGGATGGTGCAGTGAGCTAAAAAACGGTGATGGATCAAGCCCTGATCTTTTGACTGGGTAGGAGTTTTCTGCTTAATTCAGATGCTCTGTCCATCACCACCACCTTTTATGAATCGTTTTGGCCACTATAGGAGTGGAAGGGTATGCTCAGACATGAGTCCCTTGCTCACAGCACCATCAGGATTCAAGCAAGCCGGGCCGAGGATGGCTGCAATGCCAGAAACCGGTCCCCGGAAGCTTGTTTCCTTTCCAGTAAAGAATTGGCTTGGTAGTTTGGTCTGCCCTGTTCCCATGATGCACTGGACCAGGGACAGACTAATTTGCATGTAGCCAAGTTCTGAACTGGGATGGTGCAGTGAGCTAAAAAACGGTGATGGATCAAGCCCTGATCTTTTGACTGGGTAGGAGTGTTCTGCTTAATTCAGATGCTCTGTCCATCACCACCCCCTTTTATGAATCGTTTTGGCCACTATAGGAGTGGAAGGGTATGCTCAGACATGAGTCCCTTGCTCACTGCACCATCAGGATTCAAGCAAGCCGGGCCGAAGACGGCTGCAATGCCAGAAACCGGTCCCCGGAAGCTTGTTTCCTTTCCAGTAAAGAATTGGCTTGGTAGTTTGGTCTGCCCTGTTCCCATGATGCACTGGGCCAGGGACAGACTAATTTGCATGTAGCCAGGTTCTGAACTGGGATGGTGCAGTGAGCTAAAAAACGGTGATGGATCAAGCCCTGATCTTTTGACTGGGTAGGAGTGTTCTGCTTAATTCAGATGCTCTGTCCATCACCACCCCCTTTTATGAATCGTTTTGGCCACTATAGGAGTGGAAGGGTATGCTCAGACATGAGTCCCTTGCTCACTGCACCATCAGGATTCAAGCAAGCCGGGCCGAAGACGGCTGCAATGCCAGAAACCGGTCCCCGGAAGCTTGTTTCCTTTCCAGTAAAGAATTGGCTTGGTAGTTCGGTCTGCCCTGTTCCCATGATGCACTGGGCCAGGGACAGACTAATTTGCATGTAGCCAGGTTCTGAACTGGGATGGTGCAGTGAGCTAAAAAACGGTGATGGATCAAGCCCTGATCTTTTGACTGGGTAGGAGTGTTCTGCTTAATTCAGATGCTCTGTCCATCACCACCCCCTTTTATGAATCGTTTTGGCCACTATAGGAGTGGAAGGGTATGCTCAGACATGAGTCCCTTGCTGACTGCACCATCAGGATTCAAGGAAGCCGGGCCGAAGACGGCTGCAATGCCAGAAACCGGTCCCCGGAAGATTGTTTCCTTTCCAGTAAAGAATTGGCTTGGTAGTTTGGTCTGCCCTGTTCCCATGATGCACTGGGCCAGGGACAGACTAATTTGCATGTAGCCAGGTTCTGAACTGAGATGGTGCAGTGAGCTAAAAAACGGTGATGGATCAAGCCCTGATCTTTTGACTGGGTAGGAGTGTTCTGCTTAATTCAGATGCTCTGTCCATCACCACCCCCTTTTATGAATCGTTTTGGCCACTATAGGAGTGGAAGGGTATGCTCAGACATGAGTCCCTTGCTCACTGCACCATCAGGATTCAAGAAAGCCGGGCCGAAGACGGCTGCAATGCCAGAAACTGGTCCCCGGAAGCTTGTTTCCTTTCCAGTAAAGAATTGGCTTGGTAGTTTGGTCTGCCCTGTTCCCATGATGCACTGGGCCAGGGACAGACTAATTTGCATGTAGCCAGGTTCTGAACTGGGATGGTGCACTGGGATGGTGCAGTGAGCTAAAAAACGGTGATGGATCAAGCCCTGATCTTTTGACTGGGTATGAGTGTTCTGCTTAATTCAGATGCTCTGTCCATCACCACCCCTTTTATGAATCGTTTTGGCCACTATAGGAGTGGAAGGGTATGCTCAGACATGAGTCCCTTGCTCACTGCACCATCAGGATTCAAGCAAGCAGGGCCGAAGACGGCTGCAATGCCAGAAACCGGTCCCCGGAAGCTTGTTTCCTTTCCAGTAAAGAATTGGCTTGGTAGTTTGGTCTGCCCTGTTCCCATGATGCACTGGGCCAGGGACAGACTAATTTGCATGTAGCCAGGTTCTGAACTGGGATGGTGCAGTGAGCTAAAAAACGGTGATGGATCAAGCCCTGATCTTTTGACTGGGTAGGAGTGTTCTGCTTAATTCAGATGCTCTGTCCATCACCACCCCCTTTTATGAATCGCTAGTAGGCCTGCTGCACTGATAGTGCCACCCACATGAGCAGCCTCTAAGTATAACTCAGACCTGCCTCTGCAGTGTCTGTGCACAGTTTGGTACAGCCATGTCGACCTGGCAAGTGCACCCACTTGCTGGGCTCTAACCTTCCCTTTTCTTACATGAAAGACACCTCTAAGGTAGGCCCAAGATCACCCCATGGGCAGGGTGCAGTGTATGTGAGCAGTAGGGCACGTACTGAGGTGTGTGACATGTCCTCATAGTTAAATACAGTGTACTTCATTTTTTTCACTATTGAAATGCTACCTGTCCCAAAGGATAGAATGGGCATTTATTTATAACATCTTGAAAATATAACTTCCCATTGCGACAAGATAGAAAGATGGTGTTTAGTACGCCTGAACGTAGAATATAAAAATATTCTTTTAGTAAAGAGAATTTTTATATTGTATGTTTGAAAATATCACCTTTAGAAAGTGTGTATATTCTTGCGTAGCCATCCTGTGTGCCTCTGCTGGTTTGTGGATTGACTGTCTGGCTTTGGAGTGACAGGGGCTGGAGATGTGCATTCTCTCACACAGTCACTGGGGGGGTTGATGTGTTTCCTGCCTTTCCTGAATGAGTCAGCGCTGGGCTAAATAGCCCTGGACTGCATTCAGAGTATTGGGAGGAGTTTTCACTAGCACCTGAATAGGCCTGATCTGCATTTAGAGTGTTTGGAGGAGATTTCACTTGCACCTGAATAGGGCCTGTCTGCCTTGGACAATGCTGTCTCCACCTCCTGCCGGGAAGCCGGACCGGAGAGGACAAAACTGGTTTGGGCTGAGCACAGACACTCTCTGCCCAAAAGAACAAGGATAAACTGAGTATAAGAACTTTAGATTACTGCTGAACTAAGGAACCTGCCATAAAGAAGTGCTGAAAAAGCTGTCAGAAGCAACTGCCACTTTGCTACTTGCTCTGATGTGTTGGCGTGCTGCTTGATGCTTCTGTCTTGGGCAGGGAAAGGACTGGATTGTACTTTCATCATCCTGCTGTTAGAATTTTCTCCAAGGGTTTGAAGTAGAGCTTGCCTCCTGTTGAAAGTCTTAAGGAGATAAAAGACTTCAGATAACTAGCTGGAATCAAGGAACCTGCCTAGAAGAAGAGCTGGAAGAACTGCCAGGAGGAGTGCTGCTCTTTGCTGTGTTGTTGCTTTGTTGGGCTGGCCTGTAGTTGCTGCCTCTGCCTTGGGCAGTGAAAGGACTGGACTGAAATGTCTTTACTTGTAGCTGAGTGTCTCCGAGGGCTTGAATAAAGCTTGTCTCTTGTTCTGAAGTCTCAGGGGCAGCAAAGACTTCACCAACTTCTGGGTACCACCTCTGGAAATGTGGTTTCAGTTGCCACGGGGGGGGGGGAAGCAACCAACTACGTTGCTGGCTCCTGTGTCCTCAAGGCACTGCAGAGGGCACCGCCGCATATCGCCCTACAACCCTGGTCTCACTGACGATGACCACCACTGTCGCCGAGCCGCTGCTTGCACCGTGACCTGTGGGCACTGTGCTCCACACTGCCTCACTTCACTTCACTGCCCTGGTCTCACTGACGCCATCAATACCCAGACTCTGACCGCTGAGACTGCACCGTGGCTTGGGGGCATCGCTCTTAACTCTCACGATGCACCGCCCCATCCCACACCGCAGTCTGAACTCAACAACACCAGCTTCCCACAACCGGCTCTGTTGCCTGCACCGCAATCTGTCAGCACCGCACCAGGCACCACCTTCACTCCGCACTGCAGCCCTGGTCTCACTGACACGGCTGGATGGCTTTGACTGAGCCGCTGCCTGCACCGCGACTTGGGGGCATTGCACGCCACACTGCTACTCTTCGCATAACAACCGCAATTGTTGCCATGACCTACCCGCACCAACATAATTGGGTGCAACTAAAAGGTACAGTTTGCGAGTCTGCCGATACCCCGACTGAAGCTGTCAGACGGAACTCTTAGATTCTGCTGTTCTCAGCACCAGACGGAGCTACCGACTTCAAGGAACTGCATTTTTAAGGTTATTCTTGCAAAGTGCAAAAATAGTACTTTATGGTGGATTTTTATATAAAGTATTGGATATTTTTTTTAACTGGTGTGGTGTCATTTTATAGTGTTTTCACTGTATTACTGTTGGTTATGTGCAAATGCATTACACACTGCTTCTGAGATAAGTCTGACTGCTCATGCCAAGCTACCAAGGGGATGAGCAGGCATTATTTCAGTAGTGTATCCCCATTATCCTGACTAAAAGGAAGGGTCCCTACTTTGAGAAAGGTGCCAACCATTGCCAAATAGAGTCCCCCATTTCTAACGAGGGGACTTGGGGGTGGGGTGGGGTTCAAAAGTGACTCGTAGGTACTTCTTGGCATGATGCTCCACCTCCTTCAAGGCCCTGCCCCCTCCTCACATGGTGAGATTGTTCTTCAAGTTGGCAGGTATGTTACTACCACTGGGCAAAAGTGCTCCTCATCTCACCATAGCTTCTCTCACATACATTTAATTTGTTTTAAAGCGCTGGTGTAGGCTGCCTCTGCTAATCCATTCAGCTAGCAACATAAAATACAGATCAGTTCTTTGCAGCAGACATATTAACCCTCTGCACTACTTTATGGTATGTTAAAACTGCTACTACACACAACTCTGATTTCTCTCTCTAACAGGAACATTAATCACAAGTTATTTTGACATTTATATAGCTGCCTGACAGCTGGATGCACAAGGAACTCTGCAGCAGTTGCTGTTAAATCTTACGTTATTGCTAAACAAATCTACCTGGGGTAGTATGGCCGCACTGATATCACCACCCTAAAGACGGCCCAGCACACAGTGGAGCATTTATTTGTTTAATCATGACATTGATGCATGATTTCAGCATGGGTGTCTCAGCAATTGGCAATGATTATGGAGGTTGAATTAAAAGTTTCTGTTCTTTCATGTTGGCTGAAGGGTTTAAACTTCATTAGCCTCCCTGATGTCTCATATTGCAGAGTTCTGACATAAAATGTAATTGCATTTTGTATATGTGCTCAGTGGTGTAGCAAGGGGGGATGGAGGTGTGGTCCATCCCGGGCGGCATGAGTTTTGAGGGCAGCGGCCACCCCCGTACCTACAGCCGTGCGGGGCCGCTGTCACGGGTCTCACCAGGTACAAAAAAAGATAGGTACGCAGGAGTTAATATATAACTTTTATTTTAGACTAGGGAACATTCAATTACCCTATCTTTAGTCTTATAGTCCTTCAAAAATATATTGCCTAATAATTTAAGACACACATATAGATTGGGACCGATCTCTGAACAAAACTTAATAACAATGTAAGGACATACAAAATTGCATGTGAAAAAGTAAATACAAAAAATATATCTGTAAACCCCTTCTAACAAAAAAGGAGCAGAGGCCACTTTTTTTTTTTTTCGGGGGAACAACAAGGGGCAGCTTTATTGGCAAATAATTGGCGGATGCATTTCGGCAAATGGTGCCTTCCTCAGCGCCAAAGAACTTCACTCAGCTTCCAAGTTCGCATAATGTTCCAACCTGCCGCCCTCTTTGTAGAAGAAAGTCGGCTCTGCCCGCTATGTCGATAATACACCACCTGTTGCAGCCTACCGTGTAGCGCCGGACTGCAACACCCAGAATGCACAGACAAGTTCCAGGTAGGGATGGGCGGGATGTAGGCATTGCGGTGATCGAAGTTGACAGGTGATTTCTTGCAATGTCAGCAAAGTGTTCCCTCGAGTCCCCGCACCGCCTCAGCCTACGTGCTGCAGTCCAAATGTCAACGGGGGTAGAAATGTCAGTGCATAACACCCAAAGCCAGGTAGGATTCCTCACAACCGTGTGGTTCAATCCGCAGCAGCGTGGCGGGCACCGGAGTCGTACCAACACCTTGGTGAGAAGAGAAGCTGCCGTAGCAGTACCAGAGTACTCCAGGCCACTTGTGAGGCGGGGGCCTCTGTAATGCGTCTCTGGAAGTCGCAGAAAAATATGTCTGTAAACCCCTTCTAACAAAAAAAAAAAAATTTATATATACTAAAAAAGATAAACTCAAATATATTTTGCCAATACCCAAAAATATTTATACTAGTGTTCACACATTTTTTCTGGGTGATACACTCAGAGGTAGTCTAAGTGAACACTTTAGGCAAAGGCACTTCTTTTCCTTTGGCTCTATTGTGACACAAAAATGTATTACCCAACTCCTTATAAATTTGATAGAGACACAAATTTGTCGGGCCGGACACGTTTCAGCCTTTGAATACTTCTTGACCTCCTCAGGACAAGGGCAATGGAACAATAAAAATTAATTCTTTCGAGAGTCTCGTCTACCACAAACCCGGGTGTGTGGCGCCTCTAGAAGTGCCTCAAACCGTGGTGAAACCACCTCTTTTACAGGTGAGAATCATCCATAATCTGTGCCGAGGTTTCCATTGGACGGTCGAAGCGCTGCCTCCTGGTCAGCCCTCTAAAAATGCAACAAATGCTCTGCCGGACCTATACAGCAACCATCAGCATGTGCATGGGACTTACCAGCACCCCCACCCCTGTGTACCCACATATGGCCGCCAGGCGACAAACGGAGTGAACGCCACGAGTGGCACAACATCTAGCTATGCCACTATATGTGCTCTAAAAAGTTGATGTTTTTTTAGGCGAAATTCTCTCATATTAGTCTGACAAATCCAATGTGCTAAAGCTCGCATGGAATTTGGAAACTAAAATCAGCCTTTGCAAAAATGTTCATACCAGACCCATACTGTAGGGGGTTATGACTAGCAAAGGGCCAAAGGGGCAAGGCTAAGTTATGGCCGGCCATGCTGCTCTATAAGCTATCTCCTGTTCAGCTGCCTTCTGGGAAAATTCCAGAGTGACAGAATGGCACTGGTCCCATGTTTGGTGGCAGATTGATGTCCTGCTTCCCAGAAGTAAAGCTATTTCTATCCTATAGAATGGCCCTTTAAGATGCAAATGACATTCAGGGACATGCTTCTTTAGTAAAAAAACAAACGTTTTTAGTTGGTTAGATGTGACAGTTGAGGAGAGATCTGGTGTTACATGACACAACACCAATCCAGAACAATGGAATGTAATAGCTTGTTCACTACAGTGCTTAGAAGTTATTTATTCCTAGAGGTTCATAAACAATCAAACAGACATAATTTTCGCTGAAGAAAACGTAAAGTGAATTCTACATCCTTTATTTTTCAAAAGGCATTCAGCTCTGAGAGGCAGAAAGCAAGTTACTTTCACTTTTGCACCATTGAACAAAACGACAAAGATCCATTTCTTCCATGAACTGTCATTTTATTTTCTAAACTGACCAGGCAAAGAATATGGAACTGGAAGTGCCAGTGCTGCCACCCTATTTCCCTAAAAGAGCAGCTAGTTTTTGGGAGGGTCGAGAGCTTGCAGGTGAATAGAGAAGATGCACTGGGCTCTTAGCTAGAAAGGGCATGTTCGGCATTCTTCGAGGGCAGACAACTGGCTGTTTGCCTCAAAACTTTTCCATGCAATTTGTGACCATTAATGGGAAATTAAGAGGGCTTGTGAAGTTCCACTCTTACAAAATTGACCTTAACGTCTTGGCAAATAGGTGTATCGAAATCTAAATATCATCAAGCACACAAAGTAGAGCAAGCACTATGGAAAAAGTCACAGGGAAGCTGTGGATCAACCTGAGCTTTGAGGTGCTCCAGTTGCAAGAATACAGGCTAATCACACACCGCAGGACTGCATAGTCTAAAATTGTTCATGAAAATTGACTTTGGTTAATGTTGAGGAAAATGTGCCTGACATTAGGGAATGTGTTTGTATTTGTTATAAGCAAAGAGAAAAGCATAGAGAATGATTCTTTAATATGTGATAAATAAATCATGCAGCTTTAAACTTTAGGAGAAGACGTTTTTTTGAATGTGTAAAATGAATGTGCCGCTTAAATAAAGTAGTGGGCCCTCATACCTAATGTACTTCTATCACTAGGCCTGAAAATGTCTTACAGTTTCTGTTTGACTTTTAAATTAAATGCCTTTTTTTAAATTCTAATCCTCTGACTGCAAAATCATTCATCCCTTCAAAATGTCCTGCTCTAAGAGAAATGTATTACTTTGCTTGCTCACACAATATAATTTCCTTATTTCTCCAAACAGTGTATTTCTCTATATTTTAAAATGAATAGATTATTAGTAATGTTGACCTTACTGAAGATATTGTTTACATGGTCTAATCAAGACGTTACTGAAAGACATGTTTCATTGCTTTAAATTATCCCTTTGTCCACACAATGGGATACATACATTAACTAATAGAATAGGTCTGAAAAGGTTCTCATAAGAACATTCCTTCATGTATCTAGTGCAAGATATTTAGTAACTTTTAGATAACCGCTCACCGGCATAAATGCTTACCGTAGAAAATGGGAGAAGAGACGACAGACCATCGGAAGACCCGTTCCATTGGACAAGGATGACTTGACCATGCTGAATGTTGCAAATATTTTGTGTTTTCATATCTGCATGTTTCTATATAGAGAGCTGCTTTCAATTCCAATTCAATCCATTGTGACACTATGCTTCAATTCCTTGATGCTTTTTATTTAACCCTCAATGTTTGTGTATTGTTTCCCTTGTTCTTGCCCGAATTCCCGGGTGCTATTGCTAATGGCGATTTCCTCTTACTCAGAGCCTTTTGTGGGGAGACTTTCTCATCATGTTGATCTTATTTATTTTTTTTATTTATTTATTTATAGTGTTTTGTATAGCGCGAACAAGACCCGTGGGTATCAGAGCGCTTAACAAGGAAAGAATTGCATATAGGCATTATAAAAGCAGTACTGACAGCAAAAGAATAATGAGGTAGAAAGCGATATACTGTATGGATGAGACTAAATAAATATATTCAAAATGACTGTGCAATTAGCAATAGGTGGCGAGCAAGGTTTGGCTTGTGTCATAGAAACAAACCCTGCTCGTTGAGGTAGGGTTATGAGGCGTCCCAGTGCATATCAAGGATAATAAGTATAAATAAATCGGTGTGCTAGAAGATATATAGTATGATTGTGACATATAGTTAACGGTTCCACATAAATGGCTAAATAAATCAAGTGAGAAAGAAGTTCTATAGTGTGACTGTGAGATATGGTTAAAGTTCACACATAAATGAGGTAGCAGCAAAGTGTCAGAAGTTCTATAGTATGACTGTGAGATATAGTTAAAGTTCACACATATATGAGGTAGCAGCAAAAAGTCAAGTCTCGGCTTGCGCACGGCATCATTTCCTTATCCGCTGATGATCTTCCAATTTTCCAAGAAGAGGGCGGCCCTTAGTTAGCTGAGTTACACATCCCAGTGATCGGTATGTTTCTCTAAGTAGGGTATTTACTCATCAAATGGCTCTTCAGTTCTCGTTTGAATGTTGCTGTATTTTGAATCTTCCTGATGTTTGGAGGGAGGGAATTCCAGATTCTGGGGGCAGCTCCGGAGAATGCTCGGTTGTAGGTCTTTTTCTTGTGGAAAAAGGCTGGTCGTAATAGCAAATCTTTTGCGCTTCTAGTTGATCTGTTACCTCCTGAGAGCTTAAGTTTCTTGGCTAGGTATCTAGGCGTGTTGTAATGTACAGCTTTATGCGTGATACAGGCCATCTTCATTTGAATTCTAGCCTCGTAAGGTAGCCAGTTTAGTGCTTTCAGGCGAGGGGATATGTGATCGAATTTCTTCGTTCCGGTAATGAGTCTCACCGCTGCGTTGAGGCAGGCTTTTAGTGGTGCTGTGGATGATTTTGGCAAGCCCGCTAATGTGGTGCAGCCGTATTCGATCCTCGAGATGACTAGTGATTGGATAGCCAGTTTTAGATCTGTCTCCGAGATAAAGGGTTTCAGCTTTCTTAAGTAAGACAGGTGGAAGCGGGCGCTCTTGGCCAACGAGTTAATATGGTTTTTCATGTCGAGGTTCTTATCTAGTGTAATTCCTAGTGATTTGGCTGAATTAACTAGGGTCGGGGTGCAGTTTAGCGCTGTCACCAATTTAGTCCACTCTTCAACTTCAGATTGGCTCCTTGTTGGTGAGATTAGTAGGAATTCTGTTTTCTGGGCGTTAAGTTTCAGATGGTTCATTGTTAACCATCGCAAAGCACTCTTTAGTGTCTTGTTCATTAAGTCAATGTCCTCAAGGGAGGCGATCTTCAAGTATAATTGCGTGTCATCCGCATACATGTGATAGGATACCTGAGATTTTTGGAGGATCTCCGTGAGAGGTTCTACATATAAGTTAAATAGATCTGGTGATAGCGTTGAGCCTTGTGGGACCCCGACTGCGTTGGGGCTCGGGGATGAGATTGCTTGGTTAACCAGGAATCGCTGAGACCTGTTCTGTAGGAAAGAGTTGAACCATTTCAGCACGTTTCCCGACAGACCCATCCTGTCATGAAGTCTGGTCATTAGCACTTCATGCTTTACCATATCAAATGCTGATGATAGGTCTAGGAGGATCAGTAGGCAAGATTGATTACTGTCTAGGGCTTGTAGGGCGTCATCAACAATGTGCAGGATCGCAGTTTCAGTACTGTGCCCTGTTCTGAAGCCTGATTGGCAACCATCTAGAAGCGAGAATTTAGCGATGTGTTGACTTAGTTGGCCCTGTACGCATTTCTCAATTGAGTTTAGCCAGTAGAGGGATGTTAGCTACCCCTGTGATTATTTAATGTTTTGATTTATTAACAGTTACTAGTGCAAATTGTTGCAGAACTCCTCTGTTGCTTTTTATAGGGAGTTCATTCTGTTGACTAACTAGAAGCTTCAAAATCTTGCTCTTTTCCAAAAGAACTCTTTAACTCTATCTTATTTAGGTTAGGACTCTTAGATTAGGATAGAGTCTATTTCCTTTATGGAACATGCCGTCTATTTTATTCTGACTCTAACAAAATCTTTTTTGATTTTTCTGCAATTTGACCAATCTGAATAAAAATGGCTAAAAACCATACTAATCTCTTTAATGAGAAATAAACCTTTGAAACAATTCCAAACATCTCTTCATTGACTAAACATTAAGATGCTGAGAGTTAATGATTCTTTTTTAAATTAAATTTATTACAGCTCTATTCTAAATGTGGCAAAGATCCACTTGCTTGAAGACAGAGGAACACCAAA